>NC_088858.1:7682121-7749621 GCF_963853765.1 Magallana gigas | reverse complement strand
ACTTTTAATATAGCGTCATCTGATGACATAATAATTAAAGAAAGCTTGGGATGATAATTACGTAGGGAAAATTGTTATCAATGATAATGCTTGTACGCCCATCCCCATCGCTAAGAACCGAAGTATACACCAAACATACGGTACTGAACACATGAAAGTGAAAGCATGTATAGAAACATAACAATGATCCAACTTTCATCAATTTTAACATATCAAACCCTCGGGTATCTAAAAAATTTTACTTAAGTCCGCCAAGTTCGAGATACTACCGAAGTTTAACTGTATTTCAACTTGTATTTTAACCACCTTTACAATATCTCATCCAACTCCATTGCAAGGGGATAAAAAAGAGTTAAATACATATCCGTACAATAGGTTAGGTATTAAAACATGTACAGGTATAAAAATATTAAACATAACAATACTTTGTTAGATAAATTAAGCCTTAAAACCAAACAGAAATTCAAACCAATCTAATAGGGTCATTATATATGATTATAAATGTGACATTCCCAAATCCCATTCTTCTGATTAAATTAGAAAACATACTGACTAATCAATATACATTGGTGCATCATCAGAACAAGCTGTTAAGGATATCTGTTGTAATAACTGAAAAATATCTGGGTTTAAGCACCACAACCACTTTGATACCTTGACTTCCGTCCCCTCTGCTCTGGGGTTTCAGCGCGGTCTGGACTAGGGTCTCTAGTGTGATCTTCATCTCTGGGACTTAATTAACCAAAAGATATATGCAGATCTTACAAAATAGTTCATTTTCAAAATCAATTGCTTCCATCCTTAAATGCACCTTTATATATATGTTCTCTGTTGCTGTATTTTCACACTAAAATTTCCTATCAGGTATGATCTAAGACATATTCTCAATGCACAGAGGGAACCCAGATATTATTTACAATATTGTTACAATAAATATCTTACTCAGGTCTTCTTCCCCTGTCTTTAGAAGTTGAATCAGCATAATCAGCCATGGCAACAATTCTCAAGTTCTTCTGCTTTAATATAGGAAATATCCGTCCATATACTGCATAAAAACGCCTCGTGGTGAAAGGTAGCACAAAACGAAAGTACAATTTGGGAAGTTTTCAAAAAATAAAGCTGACGTGCACACGACGACAGATTTCCACGAAAGTTCTACTTTCACTTTCTCTCAAGTTCATTCCATCATTCACTGAGTTTGGAAAGAAGTATTTTTATTTTCAATATTTGTCAGTTTGTAGTATTTATTAAAGTATGATATGGTGTCTTACATATGAACAAATAGTTCCCATAATTTTCATTAATAGGTACGTGTAAAAAGAAGACACATAATACTGAGGACAAAAAATTACGCAGATTCCAAAGATATTAATCTGTTAATCATAAAAATTACATATTAGGCTAAAAACAATTTTGTAGACCTGTCAAATATAAGATATTGACTTCTGGCAGTTTAAAGTTATGAGCATATCATGATAACTTGATAGTTTACAAATATCTTACTACACGCCACGGTGTTGCACCACGACTATTTACTGCGGCTAAAACTTGGAACTCTCTATGTGGGGAGGTAAAATTAGTTTGATATACCAACAACAATGTTATCCAGGTTGAAGTTGCTGCATTCTCGACATCTGCAGCATTTTGTCGATTCTTTGAAACCACTGAGTGGTTATCACACAAAATGTGGTATCTATGGCAACTACCCAAGAACTGCACCAGATTTTAAAATCGGTAAGATGTTCTAAACAGGATCTGTTATTTTTCAGATCTCCTTAGATTTCATTGGTCTAAATGGAGGTGTGTCTCTACCTCCACACTCTGAGAGGTCATAATTTTGCTCTGGGTCTCAAATAACACCAGCTCTTAAATTTAAATTTACATTTTTTAAATTTGTTTTTAGAAAAATCGAAATTAGACTAAGCACCTTCTTAAGGACATTGCAGCAAATAATGTATTTGACAGTGTCTAAATTCTAGGTCAGCTAGCAACTGTGAATGGAGAGGTGCAAATGAGCTTTCATGGGACATGTTCAGCAGAGTGGACGCTCGATTGCACCCACCAAAAGTTGTTTTGTAGGTATAGGGAAGTCTTTTGAGCAATTGCAAGCACCCGTTCTGCTGAACACAGCTCAGGTCATGCAACATCCAACAGCTATACATGCATTATAATATCCATTCTTATCTTATCCTCAGGGTCAATTTTAACCAATATCAACATAGCATCTGTGGGCATATGGCTTTTAATTTTGTTAAAATAAGAAGTCATTAATTCCAAGGGGAGATAATTATGAACCAATAAAGAATCATGCAAATAGCCATTAATATTAAAATATAACCATTAGGCAATAAGTTAAATCCTTCTCTGTGCCATGAAAGTGCATAAGGCTGGTGCTTATAATCTGTAGTTTTGGTGGTGTAAGCAGAAGAATCATTGACTCCCCCTGGAGGGACACCAGTCCATCATAGAATCATTAAATTAACCTCCACTGTAAGCAGGTACCCAATTTTTGGCTGGGTGGACTGAGACAATGTAGATAAAGTGCTTAATTGATTTAGTGCACAATGCACAACATCAATTCAGTGACCACAGTGGGGTTTGAACCAGCGACCTTGTAGTAACTGGCTTATTGCTCATGACCACTGAACTATTTGCTCTGTAAGGCTATTAAGCTTCCTCAAATTTGGAGGATTAAAGTTGTTAAAAAAATGTCCTGAGCCAGGGACAATTGAAATATTCAGTGTTTTTTCTATCAAATATTTTACATTTCAAAACAACAGTAGGCTAGAAAATAGAAACAAATTAAAATTGCTTGTTTCTTAAAATATCAACCCATGCACCCTCCAGAATAAATTAAGGCTACACGTAAACTACATAAACTAATGCTTGTTTTCGTGACAGCATTAATCAAGTTTTTGAAATATTGAATACATGTACAAATGAATAGACAAATATACTTAATAAAACAAAATAAAATGAAACTACAAAACCAGGTAATTAAAACAAGATTTGGTCATCATTATACTTTTTAATGCTGTAGATGAGGCCACTGTTCAGAACAGGATTTACCAAAGCAATATCTACAGACTGGTGGAGGCATACAGGAGCCATGGACACAAAAAAGCCGCCCTGGATCCACTACAGCTGACAGAGGCAGAGTATGTGAGACAGACAGTACTAGTAGAATTAGAATTTTAATGAGGGAAGCTGAAGGGATGCTTTTGTTATTTGTAAAAAAAAAATTAAGATCATCGTTTTCTTGGTATTCAAGAAGATGATGATTCAAAAGATTTCAGAATTGCCTGTTTGGTTAGTGAACTTCAAAATGCTACACACTATGCTGTCTAGAAATTCAGATGATCGGAAACATGATTGGAAGTTTGAAAAGTTGAACAGGAAGTGAAGCTCAAGAGACATTGCAATTTATTTAACATTATCATTATTTTTTCAGATATGTGCCAGAACTAGATCCTGCCCTGTACGGAATATCCGCAGAGAGTAATCAGATAATCCAGACGGAGGGGATCTTCCACGGACCAAACATGACAGTGGAGGAACTAGTCAACAGCCTGGAGTCCATCTACTGTGGGCCAGCTGCTCTCGAGTTTCAGCATCTAGAGGTTTTCCTCCCCACCAGCTATTTTACTAACCTACATGTATACCTATTGTTGTTTAAAGTGGCTCACTAAACCTTGGAATATAGTTTCTCAAATCAGCTGAAAATTACCTGATTGTGATAGATAGCATATGGTGCATAAGAAGTACAGTGTATATTAGTCAAATAGGCAGAAAATATGCAGTTTTGATAAAAAATTATGACTTTCAAAAATTCAAGTCAGTAGGTATGAAAAGCCTCTGATGGATTCAGTCTCATGATCTGCAGTTCACAAGCCCAATATCTTAACCGCTAAGCTATGAAGATATTTAACCTAAACAATTGATGCAAACAACTTAACAAAACATTTAAATTGCCATCTTGTGACGTAGTGTCTTACAAAGTGTTGATGGAGTTAGGTACCTTAAAAGTTTATTGCATTTTGAGTTATCTCTATGTAGTATACAGTGCCCCTTTTCCTGCAATATTGATTACTTCAATCAGATTACTTCTTTTGTTGATTGACTTTGAAATTGCATGACCTTTAACTTGAACATAATTTTTAGACTTGAAGAAATTGTGACATTGAGAAAATCATTTGTGCTCTATGTATTGATATTTACTGCTGTTTTTGAAGATGCATGCACTTACTAGATTGTGGTATGGCTGCTTTGTTCATTGTAGAGTTCAGAAGAGAGAGAATGGTTGGCTTCTGCATTTGAGAGGAGAGGAGATATAGAGTTAACAGCCCAGACCAGAGTAGAGCTAGCTGATATAATGCTACGGTGTCAGGTTAAGCTTGTATAATATCTGCTCATATGATTAAATGTAAAGACTGTAGAATCTTTATATTTATTTTGAGGTGGTTCTTAACCATTGAGTGTATAATTGTACATAGAAATACAATTGTACATGTTACTGTAAGTTATAATTTTAAGCAGAAAAGCTAAAGTATATTTTATATAGGATAGTTTATTAAACTAGTTATATATTTTTGAACTACAATTTTTGCCCTTTGTGAAATACTTGCAAACTCCATTTTCATTATTAAAATCTTACATGTAGTAAACATGTTTCAGGCATTTGATCACTTTTTGGCCAACAAGTTTGTGAATGTGAAGCGTTATGGGGGCGAGGGTGGAGAAAGCATGATGGCCATATTTGAAGAAATCTTTAATAAATGTTCACAAAGTAAGTATATAATTCCATGCTTGGACTGAGACAACAATATCACATGCTGCTTGTTTAATTAACAGTCTCTGATGGCTTTAGGCTGTAGCCTGACATTTATTTATTTTCGGCCACAAAATGCTTAGTATTTATGGTTCATGATGATAATGAGATGTACTCTTGATTATTGTGAAGAATTCTCCAAATCACAGAAATGTTTTTTTTACATTATATGTTAATTAGTCCCATATCACATAATGACAAATTGAAAAAGGAATTCTGTGATATGTAACTCAATAAAAAAGTTTTTTTTTTTTATTAAGCACATGTATAAAAGTTGCTTATTTAGTGGGTAAACACTATACATTTTGACAACACTCAAAGCAGATCAAGTTTGATTAATTCAAAACCTGCCCTAATCCTAATTATGTTTTAGAAATGACAAAATAATAAAGAGAAGGGAAATGTAAAGTCAAAATGATATGTATGGAGGAAATCTTGAATAATGAAATGTACATTGTATATACATGTACTACATGTATGTGTTTCTGTACTGTTGAAATATATTCATGTATATTAAAACATTTAGAAATTTGAAGCTTTATTTAGTAAGATATTGATTGCTTTTCTTTGCAGGCAGTATATCAGACGTTGTTATATGTATGCCACACAGGGGGCGCCTGAATTTCCTCACCTGTATGCTCAAGTTTCCTCCTGTTATCATGTTTAAAAAGGTAAGAAAGTGGAGGTGTTGTATCTGTAAATCTGTTTATACCCAGTAAATAAGAGAGGCATTCCATCACCCGAAATTGCTGAATGTGTTTTGATGAGTTGGCTTTAACTACATGTACAGAGTGACTTTTTAGCTCACCTGAGCCAAAGGCTCAAGTGAGCTTTTCTGATCACAATTTGTCCGTTGTCTGTCGTCGTTGTTGTCCTCGTTGTTGTAAACTTTTCACATTTTCATCATCTTCTCAAGAACCACTGGGCAGATTTCAACCAAATTTGGCACAAAGCACCACTAGGTGAAGGGGATTCAAGTTTGTTCAAATAAAGTGCCACGCCCTCTTTAAAGGGGAGATAATTGAGAATTTGAAATTTGTTGGTATTTTTCAAAAATCTTCTTCTCAAAAACTATTTGGCCTGAAAAGCTTAAACTTGTGTGGAGGCATCATCAGGTAGTGTAGATTCAAGTTTGTTCAAATCATGGTCCCCGGGGGTAGGGAGGGGCCACAAGAGGGGGATCAAGTTTTACAGGAATATATAGAGGAAATCTTTAAAAATCTTCTTCTCAAAAAGTATCAGGCCAGAAAAGCTCAAATTAAAATGGGAGCATCCTCAGATAATGTAGATTCAAGTTTATTCAAATCATGGTCCCAGGGGGTAGGGCGGGGCCACAATTGGGGGATCAAGTTTTACATAGGAATATATAGAGAAAATCTTTAAAAATCTTCTTCTCAAAAACTATAAGGCCAGGAAAGCTCAAATTTGAATGGAAGCATCCTCAGATAGTGTAGATTCAAGTTTGTTCAAATGATGGTCCCCGGTGGTAGGGTGGGGCCACAATTGTGGGATAAATTTTTATATAGGAATATATAGAGAAAATCTTTTAAAAAATTTCTTTTAAAAACTTTTTGGCCAAGAAAGCTCAAATTGGCGTGTAACCATCCTCAAATAATGTAGATTCAAGTTTATTCAAATCATGGTCCCAGGGGGAAGGGCGGGGCCACAATGGGGGATAAATTTTTATATATAGAGAAATCTTTAAAAGTCTTCTTCTCAAAACTATTAGGCCAGGAAAGCCCAAATTTGAGTGGAAGCATCCCCAGATCATATAGATTCAAGTTTGTTTAAATAATAGTCCAGGGGTAGGGTGAGGCCACAATGGGGGATGAATTTTTACCTAGGAATATATAGAGAAAATCTTTAAAAATCTTGATTTTCAATTTTTTTTTAGCAAGATCTACTGTTCTCAGTTGTCTTCTTTTTAAAGACTTTTTGGCAAGAAAAGCTTAAACTTGTGTAGAGGCATCCTCGGGTAGTGTAAATTAAAGTTTGCAAAATCACAGTCCCTAGTGGTAGGGCGGGACCATGATGGCGGTTTGAATTTTTACATAGGAATATATAGAGAAAATCTTTAAAAATATTCTGGGAAAGTTTTTGGTCCAAAACTCAGTACTTAGTGTGAAAGCACAGGTTATGCAGATTTAAGTTTGATGAAACCATGATTCCCTAGAGAAAAGTGGGGCCACGAAATGGGGGGGAGGGGTATATAGGAATAGAGAAAAATCTTCTTACAGGTACAACAACAAAAGGGGCTTGGTATTTACCAAAAAATAAGAGGTGGATAAAAATTGGCAGATTTTCAATTTTTTTAGCAAGATCTACTGTACTCAGTTGTCAAGATATTTTGATACTGTAATGCTAATTTGATCAGAATTAAGGCAATTGTTGCTCAGGTGAGCGATGTGGCCCCTGGGCCTCTTGTTTTGTTCCGTTAACTGTTACCAGTAACTGTCTTGTGTACTGTAGATGAAGGGACTGCCAGAGTTTCCGTCCGAGGTTGCAGGGAGTGGGGATGTCCTGTCCCATCTGTGTAAGTGTGAAGTTTGGGGTAACGCAGAACAAAAAAAAAGTACTGGATAAAATGTTTGAACTTTGATGTATTGTATTTAATGTATTTTTCAGACACATCTGTTGATTTAAAGTATAACAGCAAGGATGTCCATGTTAGTTTAATCCCTAATCCTTCTCATCTGGAGGTAAGTACTGGTAATGCAAGATTTATCCCACCTAATCCTAAAGAACTGCAAGCTTAATCTTCACTATACTCTTTAGGTACATGTATGTACTGCAAGCTAAAGCCTGAAAGTTCTTTGAGTTAAGGATATTGTAGGATACAATTTTTTGATGATTTATGATTGTTTTATTGGGTTTTAATTATCCCCCCTTCGAAGAAGGGAGGGCATATTGCTTTGTTGCGGTCCTTTTGTCTGTCAGTTGGTCTATCCACCAACAGTTTCTGTTTATTTTCTTCACTGAGGTGGCACAGACTGATTTGAAATTGGTATACAAATTCATCATAAGAATATCTAGGTCTAGTTTGATTTTTGGTGTGATCAAGAATATTTTGACAGAGTTGTGCACTTTGGACTTTTACAAATTCCAATTATTTGCAGTTTCCGATCATTTTCTTCGCAAAGGATGCACATATTGAAATGAATTTTAGTATACAGGTTTATTATAATAATATCTAGGTCAGAGGTTGCACATACTGATGTGAAATTTAGTATACATATTTATCATAAGAATATCTAGGTCAAGTGTTTCACAAACATCTATTGTTTTAATATTTAATGCATAAGCATTATAAACAAATAACCAAAATACAATGTAGAATTGTTTTTAGGATTTAAATTAGTTTGTAAATGTTATTAAAGAAATAATCATATTTTATCCCAAAGTAATAATTCTGGTGAAGTTTACTATTCTATTCTATTTAACATTCAAAAGGTAATAATTCAGTAACAATACCCTCTGGCACAAAAGGAAAGTTGTTAAAGACAAATGTTTATCAATGATATAACTGGCAAATGTAAAGTGTTGCTGCCTTTCATTAAAGGCAAACAATCCAGTGGCTGTAGGCAAGGCCCGGTCCAAACAGCAGACCCATCAGTGTGGGGAGTACAGCCCTGACCCCAGGGACGACAAGGTGCTCTGTGTACAGGTGCATGGCGATGCCTCATTTTCTGCTCAGGTATGTTGATTCAACAACCTCAGACATCTGTGTTTAGGCTTTTTTTATTCAAGTACAGAAGACCTAGTTCTCAAAATGCAAATAAAATAAATTATCTTAAGTGTTTGAGCTAAGTATATCCAGTTTTTTTCGTGTGCCACAAAATTTGTGAAAATGGGGAAAATATGTCGTATTTTTAATTTGCTTCAGTCATTTTTTGCGAATTTAAAAGTTTCTAATAGAAAATATTACAGGATATAATTTCTATGTATTTAATATTTTGCGATTTGAAAGTGATCGCAAAAATAGCGAAAAATAGATCACTGCAAAAATTACTGTATATACAGTATTAAAATTTCTGATTTTCATTATATGTACTCCAATGAATTACATGTACTCCTTTGAATTAGTGATCTTGTTCAAAGGCTCTGTCCTTCGTTATAGGGTATTGTTGCAGAGACATTCTGTATAGCGGAATGTCCCCATTTTAATGTAGGTGGCAGTATACACCTCATTGTGAATAACCAGATCGGCTTTACTACAGAGGCGTCTAGAGGAAGGTCAGGGCTAATTCTCTTGTTATAGAATAAATATTCCCAATAATTCAGGGAAATGAAGAATTTGTATGCACATAATTTATGACACACAATTTAAAAAAAAATAATGTTTTAATGCTTCTTTTAATATGCATGTGTACTATTAGTGTGCAGTCACCATCGAATCATATATCCATCCATGTAACAGACATATACAAATGCTTCTTATGTACTGGCTTGTAATTTTATATATAGCAGTTCTAGACAGTGTGAAATCCTTATAAATTTATACAGTACATGTATATCCATTCAAATACAAGTATCTACTGAGAGCTTATTGAATTAACAGGTCTTCTAGGTACAGTAGTTGCCTTGCCAAAATAAACGCCTATCCAGTTATTCACGTTAATGCTGACTTCCCAGAGGTACAGAGAGAGAGAGAGAGAGAGAGAGAGAGAGAGAGATTATATTTCATTTAAAGGATTGATATATTAAAAACAACTACAATCAAATGATACTCATTTTCTTTCCTGTTTAGTGATTTTATTCCACTATTTAATTTGGTATCAATACATGTTTTTTTCAAGATCATAATTATATCAAACCAATGTAATTCTTACAGTGTACAATGTAGAAATGTAGATTTGATAATCTTCATCAATTGATTGTCTGAAGAACCTGTAATATCAAAGAATTATCATAATGATAACTGATTTTTTTTTCGAATAGGAAGTCATGCGGGTAACTTCTATAGCTATGGACTATCGGAAAAAATTCCAGAAGGATGTTATCATTGATTTCATCTGCTTCCGTAAACATGGCCACAATGAATTAGATGACCCATTTTTTACCAATCCAAAGATGTACAAGGCAGTGAGGGGACGCGACAGTATTCCAAACATATACGCCAAAAACGTTGTGGTACGAAACAACACTGAACATTTCTCCCTCTTCTGTTAATGTAAAATTGTTCTTCCAAATTTGTTTGACAAGACTGTAAAATTAAAAAACATCATCTCTAGGAAACTTTCCAAAGCTTATTTTAAAATGAATTATTAAGATTAAAATATTTTAATTAGTTTTTCCTAATGCTTCATGCAGGGAAATTCCCCTTACCTCTCCTTAATGTCAATGGAAAGAATTAAAACAGTAAATCTAATATGATACATTTATTTGATAGTAATTATTTCTAGAAAAATTAATTGTTGTGTCATGCTGCAAAAATAAGCCTGGATACAGATGAATTATATATAGATCTTGCATACAGAATGCATACGCTCATGAACCCATACAGTGAATGTGTTTTTACATGGTATGTTAATGTCTTTCTCCAATGTACATGAAATATCTTTATAATGTTGCTGGCATGATTACCATCTGAGAGAAATCTCTATATTAGAATTTCATTGGTTGTAGTCGGAGGGATTGGTTGAGCAAGAGCAGCTGGATGGTATGGTCAAGGCCTGGAACACTACGCTGGCAGACAACATGTCTATGGTGGATTCCTTCGTCCCTCAGGTACAGTCAAACTCTCATATGTTGTGAAGGACACAAAATCTATCCAGATACTGTAAACATATTACATTTCGTTGTGTATTCTTTTTAACGTTTTTGATGGAAAGTGCCTTTCGCTAATTCAAGTACAATGTACATCGCTAAATGCCTTTCATATATTATGTACATATTAGAATTAGCAAATTCAGAAAAACACAAATTCCAATTCACACTAACTTCTCAAAAATCATTTTCTGCCAAATATCGTACACACTAAAAAATATATGTTTACAGTTGTGTTTCTTTAAAACAAAGTTTTCTTAATAGTAAGATATAATGTCAAATTACTGGATGGTAAAAGAGAGCATCATTTGTCTTTTTTCTAACCTACTTGATATACAGAAAACATGTTGACACCCTACCCTGACTTCTCCCCTCACCTCTCTCACCTGTAATATTTATTCCTTTTTCTGCTGACAGAGGTTTGACCTCCAGCAGCAGTGGAGTCAGATGGTCCAGGCCGGGGATGTGGTCACTCTCTGGGATACAGGCGTGTCTGTTGACCTTCTGAAGTTCATAGGTCAAAAGTCTGTCACATGCCCTGATCTAGTAAGTCGACCTAAATGCCAAACTAAGTTTGTCATCTACTGTAGATTCCTTATTTTACGCGAGTACTTAATTCCGCGATTCAATCGTAATGCATCAAATTCTGATAATGTAAAATCATGAACACCAAATTTTTATCATATTCTATAATAGTTTACATCTCTCCGAAAAATTAATGCAAGATTTTTAAATCTGCAAGATGTGCTTCTCGCGATTTTATGCGGATATTGATTCCTTGCATTTTATTAGGAATTTACAGTATGTGTTTAGCCTTGTTTTCAATATTTGTAAACATATGTAATGTACACAAATTCTTAGCTACAGATTGTAAAATTAATTGGTTGCAGATATGAATAAATACATATTCACTCTGCACAGCTTTTCAGTTTACAGATTTTACATGGCTGGCAGGAATTACATGTACATAATTACACAATTTAATGAATTACATGTACACGATTTACAGGAATAACATGAATGGTATGACACATTAGATGGGATATACCTGTACATTTTTCATAGTTTTGCATAGTTAATAATTACAGGTACACATAGCATATAAAAATGATTGCTTGATTAACTGAATTTGTATGTGCATGACTTTACTCTTTATGATTGCATACATTACGGACATTACATGTGGAGGATTATATTAGCTTTATAGGAATTACATGATAAGTGGAAATAGCATGCACATGTTTGCATATTAAACACAGTCAACATAAGTATGATTATGGTACATGATTTAAGGAAATCATTGTATGAATTGCAGGTACATTATAACATAGATTTACATTATTTACATATACAGTGTATTACACTTAATCAGGTATACATAAATGCCTATAAACTTAAAAAAAGAAAAGAATTATTATGGTAATCTCCCTTTTTTTTGCACTTCACTAAGTTATTCAAGAAATTAAAACAGGAACCTTCATTTTGCAGAAAGTCCATCCCAATGTTCAGAAGGCTCATGTAGACAGGCGACTGGAGAAGATGAAGGATGGGCGGGGCTTAGACTGGGCCACAGCGGAGGCTCTGGCATTTGGATCACTATTGTACCAGGGTAAGCTCTTGTCACTCGATTCCTTCACCCTACAGGTGAAGTAAACTTTTCACTTTTATGACAAGTCAGAAGTTCTATCCAGATTACTGTAGATTCGGAATCCTTATTTTATGCCAGCTAGTACTTAATTCCGCGATTCAACCATTTTCCATCAAATCGATAGAACATAAAATCGCGAATGCAAATTTTGATCGTATTTTTATGTAGTTAACATATGTCCGAAAAATAAAAGTGAGATTTTAAAATTCTTGAGATGTGCATCTCGCATTTTTACACGGATATTAATTCCTTGCATTTAATTAGGAATCTACAGTATCTTACAGTTTTTATTCCAGGTAAAGTTGGAGTGTCTGTAATGTGAGCATGTTACCTTTTGTTCATTTTCTTAGGGTTCAATGTGAGAGTGAGTGGACAGGACGTGGGGCGGGGCACCTTTAGTCACAGACACGGGATGTTGGTGGACCAGGAAACAGACGAGATACACATTCCACTCAACCACATCAAGGAGGATCAGACTGCATTCCTAGAGGTAACCCTCAACCATATACAAAAAAAAACGTTGGATAATCTTGAATGAGAATTTCATAAACATCAGTCAAAAAAGAAGATAAAAAATAAAGTGCATCAGGTGACATTTATGTATTGTACTACAATACATGTACAAGTACATGTTTTGGCATTAACAAGAAAATGCTGTGATGTTAGATAGATTGATAGCAAGACTAATGTTTATACATGTAGCTAAAAATTGTTCTGATGTGTTGTGAATTAATGTGAAAGACACCATAACTTCCATTGTCACACATTGCACCAAACCATCTTAATGGTTAAGACAACCTTAAATTTGAAGAAAAAAATATAAAAACAAAAGTCATACACTTTTAAGTATGCAAAGATGAAAACCAGATTTCTCCTATGTAGTATGGTAAATGTACATTTATACCGGTACATAAAAAGTGTTCCCAGCATAACAAAATTCAGACAAGCAAGTGTTTGCTTCCCCTGCTTTCAGTTGGCTAACAGCGCCCTGTCTGAGGAGGCAGTGCTGGGGTTTGAGTACGGCATGAGCATTGACCACCCCAACAACCTGGTTATATGGGAGGCCCAGTTTGGGGACTTCTTCAACGGAGCCCAAATCATCATAGACACCTACATCTCCAGTGGGGAATGTAAGAACATCGTTCCAGTAAATTGTGGACCAATATTTCTGTCCATTTATTTTTTATGTAGAATGAAGAAGAGTGTGTCTAAATAATATACCCTGGTAATACACAAAATATATATCTTATCCTGAATGCAATCAAATGATTTTCATGATATCCATCATGTTTCAGTAATATCACATATCTTAACAAAGTTATTAAAAGCCTTTTTTTTTGCATTATAAAAATTTGACTGGGACACATTTGTCAGATCTGCAATATTTGTATTTGACATACAAAGAGGTTCTTTACTACTGTGTTTGTAGTGAAATGGCTCCTTCAGACAGGACTAGTGATGCTGTTGCCTCATGGGATGGATGGAGCAGGTCCAGAGCATTCATCCTGTAGGATAGAAAGATTTTTACAGGTGAGAGATGGAACAGTAAAACTCAGCCATACAGAAGCATACTTCTGAAACCTACCAGTAGTTGTTTCATACTTCTGTGTATAGAGGAAAAAGATGGCTAAATGTGAATATTGATACAGGCAAAGTTAACAACAGTAAAACCTCTTAAAACACACAAGTCATGTCTATATACCACACAGCCAAATTCAAGTTAAAAAAATATTTTTCCCATTGTCTAATTTGTCTCATAGTTTCTCTCTAAGTACTGAAGGGTAAATCTTGTACAGTGACCTTGAACCAAGTATTCAAATCAAAAGGTTAGGTCATAAGAAGTCTGTGTCAAATCCTTGTTGTGAGTCTCTCTCTTTCTCTCTTTCTCTCTCTCTCTCTCTCTCTCTCTCTCTCTCTTTCTCTCTCTTTCTCCTGGTTCATACTTGAACAAGAGAGTGACCATTACAATATAAGTTTTAACAAGTCTTTGTCATCCTTTTGTCCTGCATCAAAAGTTGGGTCCTTTGAAATGAACACCATCTCGATGAGATTTAGTTGAAAATAGAGTGATACAGTCTAACTCCCCTTTTTTTTTAAGTTTAATGTTTTCTTTGATAAACAGCTCTTACCTCCCCTCAACAAAGATAAAAAATATCTGAATTTTCTATGTCGAGGTTTTGAGTAGCAGCCAGAGTTTAGCCTGTCCAATTGAACACACATTATATGACAGTTTGTATAGCCAGTGTTGTGATTCCATGTGTTTTTGATGTAGATGTGTGACAGCAGTGAAGTGAAAGTAGATGGAGACACTGTCAACATGCTGGTGGCCAACCCCACGACCCCCGCTCAGTACTTCCACCTTCTCCGCCGACAGGTACGTTGTCACAAATAACTCACCCCTGCCCATTATTTCCACCTTCTCCACAGACAGGTACGGTGTCACAAATAACTCATCCCCGCCCATTACTTCCACCTTCTCCGCCGACAGGTACGGTGTCACAAATGAAAGGTACAGTGTCACAAATAACTCACCCCTGCCCATTATTTCCACCTTCTCCACAGACAGGTACGGTGTCACAAATAACTCATCTCCGCCCATTACTTCCACCTTCTCCACAGACAGGTACGGTGTCACAAATAACTCACCCCAGCCCATTACTTCCACCTTCTCCACAGACAGGTATGGTGTCACAAATAACTCATCTCCGCCAATTACTTCCACCTTCTCCACAGACAGGTACGGTGTCACAAATAACTCACCCCCGCCAATTACTTCCACCTTCTCCGCCGACAGGACGGTGTCACAAATAACTCACCCCCGCCCATTACTTCCACCTTCTCCACAGACAGGATAATCTTCACATTGAATTCAGTCCTGTCTTAGTCGTACAAGACTTATCTCCCATCCTGTTTAGATTAAGACTCCAGAGTGTACACTCAGGCATGTTCTTATCTGCTTTCTTGTCATTGACATTAATTATATTTGAATGAAACAATAACAATAGGAGTTTTAATCTAAATCTCCATTGTTACATGTACCGGTACATGTATTTTTTTAAAGTAAGTTTATAGTTCAGTTAATTTTGTGATTACCGGTATTTGCATATGGATTATGTACTGAGATACAACAAAGCTGTTCGGAATGAAATTTATTCAACATTTTTATAAAATGATCAATTTCTTTCAATATGTAATAAAGAGAAGAAAGATCCCTCACTATCTCACATACTTATAGAATATTTGTAATGGATTTGTAACTTTTTCTTTCAGATGGTGCGTAACTTCAGAAAGCCCCTAGTGGTGGTGGCTCCAAAGATCCTGCTGCGTCTACCAGAAGCCACCTCCTCCCTAGATGAGATGGCCCCTGGAACCACTTTCCAGACAGTTATGGGGGATCCTGGTGTCTCTCCGGGGAAGGTGACAAAAGTTGTCTTCTGCTCAGGCAAACATTACTACACACTGACTAAGGAGAGGGAGAATCTCAAACTTCAAAATGTTGCCATAATTCGTTTAGAGGTAATCAGAGGACTTCTACTGAATAGCAATGATAGAAAAGTTGAAAATTCTTGTGATGAGTGTGCTAAGCATGACTGTATGCTATATGAATGATTAATTGTCTTTTTATTGACAGAGTCTTTGCCCCTTTCCATCAGCTGAGATTCAAACAGAACTGAATAAATTCTCCAACGCTACAGGTATGTACATGTACCCTGCTAAAAGCAAAAATGTCATGCTAATATCATAGTAATGTATGCTGGAAATAGTGAATATGAAAACCAAAAGCTATGGTCTTTAGGGTTTGTCTCTTTTTTCTGAAATACTGATTTAGAGGTTAATTTTGTAGACTTTATATGGAGTCAAGAAGAACATCGTAATATGGGGGCCTGGAGTTTTGTCTCTCCCAGATTCGAGAACATTTTAGGGAAGAAGGTACAGTATGATAGACATGCCTGGTCTGTTGAGCATGGACATTAATGAAAAACACTCATGTGTTATAAAAAGACTGAGAACTGACAAGGTGGCACAGTTGTTAAAATTCAGTGTAGGTCCGATTTTTCTGCAATTTCATCTTAATATCTCACAATCTTTTAAATGTTACAGAAGTTTTTTTATCCAGCATCTGCCTCTTGCATTGACCAAATAAAGCTATATATTCGGTCAATGCCCCAATATAGCAAAAACTTTTGCTCCTTTAAGCTGGCCTGATTTTTAGGGTCTTCCGTCTTCAGCGGAAGACCCTTCTATTATTGTAATGTTTCTTTTTCACTTTTCTTATTATTATTATTTTTATTATTCTTTTTTTGTCTTACAAATTTTGTGCAGGCGATTTCTCAGAGATGACTTGTTCGATTTCCTTCAAATTTTCAGGGCTGATGCCTAGTCATTTGAATTTTATACCGCCGGAACAATTTTTCAAAATTCACTTCCGGTCGGAAGTTATCGTCGTTTTACGATTTTTAAAAGTCAATTTTGTCGGCGATGATTCTCAAAAATGATCAAAGATAGAGAACTGAAATTTTCAGAGATGATAGATCTAGCAATATCCTCGTGAACCTCGGTCAGGAGAATGTTGGCCGTCACTTCCGGTCGTCACCGGAAGCAAATTTAAAAAATGAAAAATTTCAACTTTTTGTTTTGATATATTTTTTCAAATTAGATGATAGTGACCCTTTTACTGATTCAGAATATGCAATTTGTTTTAAAATCGATCAAGGCGTTCTCGAGAAATTAAGCGTCAAAGTCCTGAAGCGAGAGTCCGAGTAGCTCAGTCGATAGAGTCGTGGACATGGCCCAGGCGACCCGGGTTCAAGCTCCGAGTGCCGCAAATTTTTTTTCTCTTATATTTGCTTAGATCTACGATTTTATCATTAAATTGATAAGTTTAATCTAATCTATTCAAAAATCGGACGGAAGACCCACTCGTTGCTCGCAACGAGATCGAATCTAGTTATTTTTATTTTTTTATTTATCAAAGAAAGAGCTTGTATGGGGGGTAAAACTTGATTTGATGTTGCAGGATAAATGAAGTACATGATAACTGTCTTGAAATATAAGTGATATTTGGGCTCAATTTGAAAACATGAAGAGGGCTTGACAAGTCTCGCCCTCTGTCACGTTTTCTTACCCTCACCCAAATACAGCTTATAATTCAAGACAGTAACAATGTATTTTATATTTATCTAACCTATCATCAAGATACCAAAGTTTCTCAGTACAATTGAGTGTAACTGTGTTTGGAATAAAAACCCCAGTTTAAAAGCATGCCTTCCATAAAATGTACTATGAATGCATTGCTTTGTCTCTGTAGCTAAGATACGTGGGTCGTGATCACCTAGGAACCCCCGCCACAGGAATCGGCCAGATCCACCAGGCCGAGGCTAAAGCCCTGCTGCAGCAGACGTTCAACTGACTCCCAGCAAAACTACAAGTCGACTGATCAAAACAGAGACAGATTTTCATATTAAAGAGTGCTAGTTATTTTGATATAATTCTTTACAACATATATGTACATTAATCTCTTCAATAAACAGATATGTTTTATATGTATACAGTAACCCGTGTGTGTTTAAGTTTATAACAATTTTTGTGTTTTAAAGGAGATGGAAAATTATAGTCATTTTTCATTGATTATTTTGTTTTTATAAGTTACCAATAGTTTGTTTTATGGGTGTTTTTTGCCATTGATATATTGTACACCATTTAAATGCCTCAATTCTATTTTGAAACGGAAGCACTAGTCCACTAAATACAAGTATGTATAAGTACAAGGTATATAGGATAATGTATGCAGCAAAATTGGTTTTTTTTTTAAAACCCACTTTATTTGCATAATAATAAAATCTAGAAGTATGAAATATGGAAGCTGCTACCTCAGAAACAATTTATACATCACAGCTACCCGCCAACATTTTAATGCTAATTTTCTCAGATGATCTTTTGTATTTATTTAACATCAATGCTGGTCAGTATCTAGTGGCATTTTTGTTTTATTTTATCATGAGTGTTTTGAAATTTTTTTTTTTGTCAACATGAGAGGGCTAAAAACAAACATCACATACCGGTACTTTTTCAGCCGAAGTTGATGATGTTTTGTATTTAACAACAATGTACTAGTCATCTAGTACCTAGTGGCATTTTTGTTTTGTTTATTTTATAATGAGTGTTTCTGTTTTGTTTTTTGTCAGCACATAATAGAGGGGTAAATACAAATATCACATAATAGAGGGGTAAATACAAACATCACATAATAGAGGGGTAAATACAAACACCACATAATAGAGGGGTAAATACAAACATCACATAATAGAGGGGTAAATACAAACACCACATAATAGAGGGGTAAATACAAACATCACATAATAGAGGGGTAAATACAAACACCACATAATAGAGGGGTAAATACAAACATCACATACTGGTACTTTCAGTTTTTCACACTTTTGATTGAATATTACTAAATAATCATTTTTGTTAACATAGAACTGTTTTAATGTTACAATTATTTTAAATGTATTCTCGCCTTGCTATGTTCTTAAAAAAGGTTGTCAACAGCCATTTTATTACATGTACATGTATACAGAATACATGAATTTGAACATGTCATTTGGAGTATTTTATTGACTGATCCAGAATATTCTCATGAAGTATATCTAGTAAACATAGAATGTGATTTATTGAACAATGAGATTCCTTTTAGCATGGATTTGATTTAGTTGATAAAATCATGTTTAGTGTGATTCCAGGTTTTTTACACCTATTAAAAGGAGCTAGTGGTAGATTTTCATATCTTAACAATTCAAATCAAAATTGTAATCAAAACCCAGAATTATGCACCGTTGTGTTTGTAAGGTTATAGATTTATAAAGAGATTATTTAGCTGGATAGTAGAGGTTGTCCACATTGATGCCTGGTTACACAACGCCAGGGTTATCCGACATACATACAGTCCACGGTAAATCATTTTTGAACCTGGTCATTTTCAGCATAATCAAGTTTAAAAAAACAACAAAATGGCAATCATTTTCCTGTAATGAAAAGTTATTATGAGCTGTTGAAAGCCTTAGATGATATTTTTTTATGAACTATGAATGATACATTTGTTCTAGGTAATGTGATAATAATTGTATTAGTGATGTTTATTGTGGAAGGCATGTACTTCTTACACAGTCTCTGTGAATATGAGTAAACACAAATAGAAATAAACTTTAAAAAGAAATTTTGTTTCCATTAAATTCCACTTTAATTTTGAATTGAAATCACTTGAGATTTTGGAGTTCATGCCCAATTTCAAACTTGAGGATGAACATCGAAAAATGTGACTATGAATAGTCAGAATGGTTAACCAATATTTAAAATTAATAAACTTAAAAATACTTGACACCATATTCCTCGATAATAAAAAATCCTTTTCTCCCAGTCCAAATAATCTGGTTGAAACTTTAACGCTTGTGTTCCTCAGCAGATTTCTTTCACTTGAAAGAAAGTGGGCGCTTAAGATGTACATTCGGCAGGAATCTGGGCGCACAAGGAGAGTGAAAATTTCATCAATTAATTTTAAACATTTTTCGAATTATAACCGTTATTTGGTTTCTGTTGGATGTGGAATGAGTGGAAAAATATTTGTAATGCAAAAGGTTTTACCATAATATGGGTCTAAATATAGCAACATGATGCAATTCATGCAAAATCCTACTTATTTACAACTGTTTTTAAATGATTTTGTTGTCTCTGGGTCTTCTCTCCACAAATTTGAAACGTGTAAAGATAACACATTTCAACATTAAAAAAATCGCTTTTTAAAAAAAGATGGAGAGATGACCCAGAGATGACTAATTATGTACTTTTTAAAATTATTTTTTGAAGGATAAAAAACAAAGTCCATTGATATGACAGTGTTGTTCCAAACAGTACTTTACATTGCATATTGACAAGTCTCGCATGGCTCAGTGGTTTCGTACTGGATTAGTAAATACAAACATGCAGTGTTTTGGGTTCAAATCCAACTGGTGGTCTTTTTAAAAAAAAAGATAAAACTTTTTTGTTTTAGATGTTTGTTATTATAACATAATGTTGAATTATAATATACCGGTATATTTTAATTTGTCGTTATTGATTTCTAGATCTGCTGTATGAACACTATTTTCTTTTCTTATTACTAATTTTTTTAAGGATATACACAATATAACTTCATTAAAATATGTTTGCATTAACATTTTCAATATAACTAGTTATCGGTTTACCTCTCATCGTCATTTTTGAAAGCTTGCGAGTTTTTTAATAACCGGAATAGCCATGTACTTCGACTCTCAACATAATATATTATGACATAGCCTTTCGAGGTTATAGACATTTAAATCACAATTGATTCGTGTCGAGAATTCCTGCAAATTTACAATCTTGTGCGCTCACTTTCTTTGACTTGTCTCCAATATTACAAAGCCCTCAATTTTTTTCCAGTTTATTTTTTTTTTTTACTTTCATGACAATACAGTAATTCAATATTAAACATGCTCTTCTGAGGACAGAAGATATACAGCAACATGTTTACTGGTACATAGCACAAGTTGAAAGGGAAGATTACAATATTCTCAAACACGTAATAGCCACATGTTTATCATGATGTGTATGGGTAAAAAGCATTGTTGAATTCTCTAGGAAATTTCCTGTTTCCACTTTTCCCTGTGCTAAATATATACATGAATATCAAAACTCAATGGTTTTAAACTCTAATTCCTGTTAAATTTGTAAATAAAGGAGGAAAAAATGTCAGTTGTAAAACCAAATTCATTATGTATCGGAGATTACAAAGAAAATCGTATGTAAAACTGGTGGTGTGTACAGTACTTTAATATATCAACAACAGTATATGCATATACAGAGTTTGATACACACAAATAAAATTGGTTTTGTTGGAATAAAATCCATATTCAGTTTTACTATGTCATAAAATATTTCAAAGAAAACACCTTTCATAAATAAATTTAAAAAAATGGTTTTGTTATCTATTTAAAATGATAAAATATTGTTTAACTTATTAATAGTGTACAAGCATTCACAAAATGAGGTTGATGGCTGGCATTTTGTAGATCTATTTCTGTGCCAATGTTCTTTTCACTGGAATATATTATTCTTATGCGACATACTTTCTGGACAAAAATTGAGTATAATTGCAATATGATTGGATAAATATAATAAACTGTTGACAGTCATAGACTGAACACATGATCTATATAACTTTTTTCATGCATACATAATGAACACACACCACTCTGGCATGATGTCGCAAAAAGGGCAGAAAGAGATTTCTAAAACATCAAGAAAACACATAAAATAATATGAAGAGATGGCTTAGATGATGTCGATGATAATGATAATGGAGGGGGTAAACCAGAAATGCAAGTAATGAAAACCAGCTGCTGGCTTGCTTGAATAATAGAAATAAAGCTAGGGAAAATTACAAAATCATAATCCTATTGTGTACAGGGTTTGAGCTCAACTGGTTCTGGTTTTTCATTTCAGGCCCTCCTTTTATTCCAATGTAATTTAGTGTTACATAGACATTGTCAGCAGTGAAAGTATCCCACACGTTTAGGCACACTATTGCAGATCACAGAATGACAAGCTTGCGGCGAGGACTTTATGCCCACCCTCCTGTCAGTTTATGAAATAATTCCTCGTTAAGAGTTTGGTTTTTGTCTGACGATCTCATAGACAAGAAAATATATCCACCAATGTATTCATGCACCACTTTGCAGTCCGCACTTAAACAGGCAAATGTTAGGGTCTCTCCTTCGAATTCTAAAATAACGTGGCGCACCTCCCAATTTACATGCCATGATCTCAGATTTCCGTAGCGCCATGTTTTAATGGAATCACCAGAGTTCAAATCCATGCGCATAATCTTGTTTGGGGATACACCCAAGAGTTCCTGGAAAAAAAGGAAGAATAACTGTATATTCATATTATAACTATTCTAAATTATCTTCAATGAATAAAATCAATAACATTTAAATGCTTTCACAAGACGCTGAATTCTCATGAGTATCTAGAACAACTCAAATAAAAAATTAAAGAATTGCTGTTTTAAAAAAATTTATTCAATTAAAATTCTCTGAAAAATTTTAATCAATTATTAAATCATGCAGAGAACTCTGATATGTAGAAGTAATATTTACCTCTTTCTTAGCATTCTTCTGTTTGACAATGAAGTAGCTAATTCCGTAGTCAGGCAGGGACTGCCATGCCTTGATAAAGGCCATCTTGGCCTCCATCAGAGGTAGATTCTGTACATTGGCGTGGGCCTCCAGAATTCTCTTCTCCAGCTGTAAAACAGTCTCGTTTATTGGTACTTTTCTTTGATGAATCATCATAACTAAACATTAGCCTTCATTTGTTAAAATCACCATGAAGTGTTTCATGCAAATTTTAAGTTGCCATGTTACAAAAGTTTAAATTTCATACGGACAATCACAACCAAAAATGCTGTCCTTATTTCAAAGAATGCTATGTTCAAAAACAATTTGTGGTTTATTTCAATGCTTTTACTCTGGAACATTTAAAAAAAAAAAACCTGTAACAACAAGACCTAGTAAATTAAGTAAAACCTAAAACCTCATTCTGCAGAATTTCTGACAGTGAGACACCACTGACCTGTTTCCCTTTCAGTTTCTTGTAGAATCGGGGAGCTACGTAATCCTCGGGGTTCTTGATGTCCACCTGTATGGGGGTGACAGGGACATCGGCAGGGGTCTGTCGCTTCAGGAGGGTCATTAGAGTCTGTACCTCCATGTCGTAGGAACTGTCCGCCATTGTCTTGCCCTGGGATGCAAGTTTACATGCTGCCATCCACTTGCAGTACTCGTCCTCCTGTAAAAGATTCCAATTCAGTTACCACTTGTTTTATAATATTGTTGTAATTTAAAAGCAAAATTATTTTATATGGTATGGCAGATACCCTTGAATTTTAACATACATGCAAGTCATAATTAAATCTTTAAAATAAACTACAATTTCCTTCATAAAAACTCAGCCAGGTTTAGAAAAAAGTTAAGAATCTGCATTGACTTTTTTTCACAGAACACATAAGTTTCAACACATATTTTTCTCTAAACTTTTTTAAAGAAATTCTTGGAAGCTTCTCAAAATAATTTTTCTGCCCACAATTGATTATTGTTGAACCATTTCTGAAAACAATCTCGCTTTTCCTATTTCCTAGATACTACATACTATGTAACGTTGTCTAAAACACCATTACCTTGAATATGAGTAAAATTCGGGGAAAATGGACTCAACAAAGAAATAAAAAGTTAGTCTGTTTTAGACAGGTTATTAAAACCATGATATTTGTGATATTGTGTTGTTAACCGAGTTGTGCGAAATAAAAGTTGATTTGCTTTGAATACAGAAATCTGCATATACTGACTGGCCCTGATTGTCTCATCTCTTACCGAGTCAAATCTCAGCCACAATTCAGACATGCCTTCAGAGGATGGAATAAAAAGTTTGATTCCATATTTTCCGTGAGAGATGTTCAAGTCTGGATGGGCTTCACATCCTGCAGAATAAATAAAACAGCATTTAATGATCTTCTCTTGCCAAAATTCAACACAGCTTTTCAGTTGAAAACAATACCACATTTACAAAGCCTGACACAAATAGAACCAGACATCAGCAATGCATGTTGGCAAGAGTTAACCAACCCAAACAATTAAATCTTTATCAGTTGTATCCACAAACTTTTTACTTTTAATTGCCTCACACCTTAAGACTATGTTTTTTTTTCTAGAAATAGAAGCGAGATAAAACTTTTTTTTACATTTTAAATTTCCTATGAGAGTCATGCACAATGCAATCAATGCACTTGGTAATTAACAACAGTCTAACTAAGTGTAAAAGCTCATTACAGCAGGATAAAGTTTTTGCAGACACTCACTCCCACCCACTAAAACAATACATGATCACGATTCTGTTCTATTTCCTTGTAGGAAGCTGACTGGGTGGATTGACTTTACCTTTGATGGTCATCTTCATTGTAGGACTACCACTAGCCTCCTCCTGGCTTTTGTAGAATGCTATGTACAAATCTTTACAGACACACCATGCTTTCTTGTAGCTCTTCAGAGTAAATTTCTTAGGTCTGTTTAAAGAAAAACATCAATATACTTCATTGTATATCAATTTTATCATAAGATTATAAGATTATTTTGCAGAGAGCAATACAGATTTTTAACATAAATATTTTTTTTTAACATTAATGAACAAATACATGTACTTATTACTATGCTAGTTTACTAGATACTTTTAAAGTTAACAGCTTACTTGAACCATTTGACGTAGCCGCCCAGTTCTGGTACAGAGGTTATGTCCCCCGACGTGGAGATGTTGGCCACCTGCAGGGACTCTTCCAGGTTGGACAGGTCGGCGTCAATGTCGTCCCCCTCCATATGGGGGGTGCTGTGGTCCATGATGGACGAGTCACTGGGCTGGGCCTGACCCACTTGCATTTGAATCTGAATCTAAAAAGATTGGCAAAAAAAAATTAATACATAATGTATTAAATCCCAAGTCAGAAAATTTGCATATACTGATGGACATGCCCTACCTGTTAAAGAAAATTACATTGGGCAGACTTGTAATCTTAACAGTTAATTTAAAAAAAAGGAGTTTTCTCCCTTTGAATTGGGAGCTGTACTGTATGTATGTACAATTGTGTTCTTGTATACTAAGTGTACAAAAACATTTACCAGGTGTTTTAAAAACAAAACTAGAGCTGAAATAATTTTAAAGATTAACTTTTGTGCCATGCTGTACAGGTAAGTGACAAAGAGATTTAAATTATGCTATGCAAAGTAATTTGTTGGGAAATGATGAAAGATGTTTTTGTTTAGTATTCTAGGTTAAGATTTTCATCCCAACAAATTGCCCCTCTTTCACAAATATTTATACTTAATATCAGACCAGTCAAAAGTACTTGCTTTACTATTTCATCGAAGGGAAGTTTTGAAGACATTTACATCTACCATTAACTTTTTTCTATTTTAATACTTTCAAAGTCCTAGGCATAACTCAAAGAAAAATATCTTCAGGTTGGATGAGAAACACTGAAAATAAAACATGATATAAAAAACCTCACAGACTTGTTTATTTTCTAAAGAGATTTTTCTAATGTGGTTTATCTCCAAACTTTGCCAGAGATGTTTGCAACATGTAGCCAAAAATCTTAATTGAGGAAGATGGGATCCTAATGATTAGTTTTTCAGTCCATCTGCTTGAGCCAACAGAAGGCGATTTATTTTTCTACAAGACAATTTATTTTCTTCACTATAAAAGCTGGCTCTGTTCAAGGCTGATTTATTCCCAAGCCATCACTCGCCTAACATTCTTACCTGTTAAATTTTCAGTTGCCATGGTTATTGAGAAGTGTGCAAGCAGAAACATTTTAAGTGCATTTTTTCATCTGCCTCATTGTTTGCATATGCCATAAAACAAAGCTATCACTTCATTTGGAAACAGATTTTCTCCTCTATATGTTTTTGGTTTATGATAGTGCTATTAACCCCGGTGCAAATGGTCAAGTTTGTTTGCAAAATTTCTCTCTAAGAACTTCCGATACTAAAATAACCAGTGGATTTGATTCATGGATTCTATTACCATCTTGCTCATGAAGATGCAAACATTGTTTGTTCAATAGAATTGTGTGGTGTTTGTATTTAAGGTTTTATAAAAAGTTTCAGTACCTGAAGCGCAGCAAACATCATCATTTCTTCCTCGGTACAATCAATTTCCTCTGACATCAGGCTCCACTTAGCTTGTTCATAGATCTGATTAATCCGCACTGCATCATACTATCAATACAAAAAATAAATATGCTAAGACTTTTTTATCTCCTAATTTCCCAAAAGGTACATGAATTTTAGTTGACCCCAAGAAAATCTTCAGAAAAAGCTGACTACAAGTAGTAATTATAGGAGATAAAGCCATGAAGAATGACTGTAAAGCTAAAAAGTTGTTTGTTGATGCATGTATGTATGCATACATTTACATGTTAACTGGAGTATAGATATCCTGATGACAAAAAAATGTAGAAATTTGGCAGAAAAACAAAACTGGAGAGGGATTCTTGTGACTGTAAGATATGGATGAGATGCAACTTGCTTTGACAAAGATTACAGGTCCTTCGTGTTAAGACGGTGACCAAGAATTAAACGAAAAAAGTTCAGTGTCCTTTCCAGTCATATTACTTTCAGCCTTTAATCGTCTAAATGACAGACTTGAGGGGAGAGGCATCTTTTCATACAATTATGCAGTTTGAAAATGGATTGCTCTGAAGCTGACTATGCAGGCTTACATACAATGCCTGCTGTGTATCCCTTCAGTTCAATGGCCATATGATACAGAGTATGTAAGGATCTTATAAATCCGGAGAAGAAAATTCAGGAGAAATTTGAATTTTCATCAGCGGCTGACTGCCTGCTCAGTTTGACAGGCTAACACATTCCTTGAAGGGCCTGCTCTCCTGTTGATTCCCTGACAATCAGTTGCATCACCCATCCCTCAAGTTTTTTATCTCCTCATTCCAAACCTGATGTCAGTTTCCAAGACAACCCAAATATTTATGTTTCAGCACACATGCCCACGAGCCTCTTGTTTACAATCCCCTCTAAGCAGGAGAGGAGGAGGTTCTAAGAAACAGATTCTTACTCTACCAACCCTCTCTATAGAAGGATGTCCCTATGCTAAAAGATAACAGACAACATCTTTCCAACAGGCCCTCTAAGTTCCAAAAATGAAGAACCATTAGCCTGGGTGACAACAGATATTAACTAACTTCTTTCACTTAAAATGCCATCATTTCTTCCCCAACCCTGAAAGATTTTTTGCATGAAAACTGGCTCTGTTGGTAATTAACTACAGAGGGAATACAGAGTCTATGTGTGTTTACATTATGCCTCACTTATCATGATTAATGAATCAAAAAACATATTTAGGCTGATGAATATAAAAACTTAAGGACTAAAAGAGATCTTTAAAAAAAATGTAAACTTGACCTAGAATGTTTTTTGAGAGAGATTGCCTTTCAACCCACACAAACACTCTGCCAGCAAAAAAGTGAATATACAAATATAATAGAAGAACAATAAATTGGGCAGAAACCATCAGATGATGCAGGTATTGTTCATTAGGAAGGCTTTATACTTTAATAGAGTTCAGAACCTGAACTCTGGATTTCCTCCAGAGGAAAGCAAGAATGTTATAAAATTCCTAATCCAAAGACCTCCAGCATCAACAAGCACTCTGTGTGTATTACTTGTTGAATACAGCACAATACATGTACTTCCCCTTAGAAAGGAAGACAGATTACAAGAACCATAAACCTACAGGAGATTTTTTTAATCCCTCTTTGTATCGTCCATATCTGTGGTTTGAATAAATTTGATAGGTATAGGTTTTTAAATAGCTCAGACTTTTAACTGCATTTCAATAAATTTCAATCTTTAATATGAATCAAAAAACTGTAACCAGACACTTCACAAGAATTTGATGTAAATCAACAAGATTTAAAGGGGGGGGGGATTAAAAACATTTATCAATTTAACCTCCTTTATTAATAGCAAATATTGTTAATGTTTGAGAGTCTCTGGAGATTCATTAACGATAAATTAAAGCTCCAGTTTTCATATGTGGGCTGCCTGTGGGGGTGATACAGAAATATTTTCATATCCAGATTCAGTTCAAGCCTTATCTGCCTCCCCATCTTGATTCCACATAAATTGCATGAATCATAAATGCCTCTCTATCTCATCTTGTTCTGATCACCCTATCATCTCATCCGTCATCTCCAACCAGACAAAATCTACTGCCAATTTATCATAAATAAAATACCAGTAGATTAAACAAAACACTGAGCTTGGGTTCTACCGCTCCCTTCATGGATTCAGGACATCCAGTTCTCAAGCTGTTAATATTCACATCATTAAGTATGGCTAACAAGTTAAACTCCAATTATGGGGAGTGAATGATCATAATACATGTAATATAATGTACCAATTGAAGGGCCAACATTTTCTATTATTGTTATAAATGCTGTGAAATTTGAAATTTCCTGTATTAGTGGGGGTCACTCTCCCTTAGCTGTGGCTTTTAGCACTCTACATAATAACACTGCTGAGTAGAATACTCTCTGACCCTTCATTACAGGAAATGGAACATCAAGGGCTATGCTGTGATTGGTCACAGCTGTGAGGGCTAATGATGATGCGTAATTGGTCATTTACTTTATTGTACCTTAAAAGGACAGGTCCACAATGCCATAATCTGTCAATGTCTGGCAAAAATATCAATGAGAACGTGTCTCTTTACAGATTTCCCACCTTTCTAGGCTTTCTTACATTCAGCTTTTTTGTATGCGTGGATCTTTTCAGACTGTGACAGAGAACTGCATATTTTTATGCTTTCATGGTAATCAGAAAGCAAGTGGTGCATTAAATTCCAGCTTTACAACTTTCAAGCTTTGTGCGTAATCTTGACGCACATCCTTAATGCATATTTACCTACAACTGTTTACTTTTAAAAGTAAGAATAACAAGGTTTGTTATTGTTGCATGAGTTGGCCTTGTGCCAGATGTCTTGACTCCATAAGTTATGTAACCTGACCACATAGACCAGTAAGTGTAATCCTGTTATACTAAGAATTTCCTCCCCCTTCTCTTTATTCTAACCACCTTGGCAGGGTTTTAATTCTATAAACCGAGAAGGCCTGACATGTTTATAATACAAAAGCTGTGCAAAAATTTTACCTTGGGGTTCAAATCGTAGAAGTTATAAAATTTATATTTCAGTTGCAGGAAATTATTGTCTCGAACTCCTTGCTCCATCAGGGATCTGGATGAGTCTAACCACCTGAAAAAGCGAGAAATAAAAAATATAAACATTAATAAACAAGCCTTGTCATGTAGTGACAAGGTGTACAGAGGAAGTACACATTGTTCTAGCTTGATGTAAACAACAAGATACATATTGAAAAGTATATATAAGGGGGCATGTATTTTTACACTGATGTTTACTGTCATTTTTTTCTGGCAGGTGAGATAGATGGCAAGCTTCCACTTACAGGTTCAACCCTGACTTTAGTTTACGTCACATAAACACAGACGGACTGTAAATCACCTCCACAGACCACATGGTCAGTATGGGGGAGTGATCACAGGCTGCACCTGTGGTCACGGAATGATGATGTATATATAGAAAAAGAGACCAAGACTACTTGAACTCAGGTAGACAAAAAAAAGGTATCAACCACAGCCTACAGAACCTGGTACAACAAAAAGTGATCCGTCAAGGCGGAAGTGGAGATCAATGAAGAAAAGCAGATCGTGTTCGATAGAACACACCCACACCCAACAAACTCTGTAGTCAGGAACCAGTGAGGTTAACCTGTATCATTTTGTTCTAATGCAGCTTGTGCTTTAGTGATTCATGCTGTAAAATATCCAACAATGCATGTCTGTGTACACCAACTCAAGTGTAAGTGCGTCTCCTAAATTGCCATTTATGAGCATGTCAGATGTTTATCATGAGACCCACTTAAAAAGTTTTAAAACTGATTCCACTTCTTCTACTTTACAACACTTGCCATTAGCACCAAACAGGAAATATTAACAGCCATCTTAAACCCTGACCTTGACCCTTGACCTTTAAACACATTTAGACAACTCAAACAAAATAAGTATCTTTCCAACAGATGCAGAATTCTGTGCTAACCAGTTCAAAAGCTGTGTCTTTATCTTTAATTAACAGCTTGTTTTATACAGGATCTCTTTGAGTTTACAAGACCTTTTAATTATTAGATTTGTGATCTGGAAGTAAAGCTCTAGCTTATCAGCTTATTTTTGTAGTTATCAGAGTTTCCGGTAATTTGCTTGATATAAGTATTTTCATCAGCAGGTGAGATGTTATGACCATAGTGCCTCTACAGGTGTTAGAGGAGTCTGTCAGATACCAGTGTCAATCAAACAATTACACAACTCAACAGGTCAAAGCCAAAATGAGTGGGCTGTTTGGTCAATAATAATGCAGCAAAATCCAAAGAACAAAAAATCTGGATAACGAAATGTATTAATTTGTTTCACGAAACTTAGAGCTTTTCTTTTTCAGATTGTCTTTTTGCAATCAATGTATTCTCAATATGTAAAGAACAATGTATTCTCAGTATGTAAAGAAGAATTCAAGCATGTACATGACCCTGACCTTTCACTTTTTCAATAGGTAAATGTAACTTGTGTACCGGTAAGTTTGTAATAAAATAATCAACATCTGCTAAGCTATACTTACGCATAATTAATACGAGCTTTTTCTACAAGATTTTTAGGTTTGTGGAGATACTGCAGTGCTTCTTTCATGGGTATTGGTGGGCTATTAGCCAGGGAAGATTCCATAGCTCCCTCAAAGGACAGGCTGTACATGGATCCTGGGGACATTGTCCCGTTCATTGTGTTGTAGGGAGAGGGTGAATTAAATCCCGGTGAGCGACCCAATGTGTTCTATAAAAAAAATATAAAAAAGATGATACATTTCTGTAAGCACATGGCGAAATCTGATAGTACACTTGGTGTAGGAGCATTGAATGCGGCTTCTGTGATAGACCTTCCCTAGATTAAACTTTGCAGGTTTATCTTCAGTCTCAGCATGCAGTTATGTGTTCAGTAGAACCTGCAGATCTAGATGGAATGTGCTTGGTTCATCGGGACATTTTCTCCCGTTCTTGCATTTTTACTGGGATGCTTTCAATGAATTGGGTTTCCAAAAGATAAAACCTGCATTTGTTTATTCTTTGAGGTGCTAACATAAGACTGTAAATATGCCAAATGTCAGATTATCTAGGGGAAATTCATCTTTTAGCCATTGTGTGCTATATCTGAAATTTAACATTTGCAGTCTTGGGTCCTGATTTAAATCCTAACAAATTTTATTCATTTTTGGAACGAAAATCCTCTAAATTTATAAAAAGATATTTCATGTATCAAAAAAGAGTTCACACTGTGAAATTTATGATTTTACTTTAGCCAAGCTATCTATAACTATATATCTTCCAACAATTCAAAATCTAAGCTTATCCAGCAATTCCAGTTCCGTTTCAACAACTATACTAATTCTAACAAAATTGTAATCATAGAAAAACATTTCGTAAAATAACTAATTTTACACCATTTTCAGTATGCCATGAGGCAACTACTGGGATACATTTAATTGTTATATATATTGACATAAGAATCATTTGCCACTCTGGTATTCAAGGATGACAACATCCTTAACATTTGCTATACAGTGATTCAAGGATCAACTGATGACAACATCCTTAATCTTTGCTATACAGTGATCTAAGCATCAACCAATGAAATCAAGCAATGTACTTACATTAGGGGATGGACCGGCAGGACTCCTGTTGGGGTACGGACTGAGACGGTCCAGACTTCCTGAGTTGGAGTGGTTGACACCATTGCTGGCCGGCATCTGGTCATGCAGGGAATCACGCTTTTTCTTCGTATTCAGATGTTCTTTAATGTTCTTTTTCAAATCATCCTTATCCATGAATTTCATCACTGACAGTTCTTCTGGGTTTCTTATTCCTGTTGAATACACACATAAGTATCTCTCTTTAGTAAGATAACATTCAGAGGTTATATAAATGGTAAATATCATTTAATTCAAGAAACAATTCAATATACAAGAAAATCTTATCTGGCCAGAATTCAACTCAGCAAAGAAGGACAAGCTTATAGCAAATCGATCTTCATAGCAAATCATTATACAAGATATATTGAGACATGTCAGCAACATCAAATGAATTGAAAAAAAAAAAAAACAACCCAACATTCAGCTGTTAAAAATTGTCATCTGAAGACTTCTGCTCATCATATTTCACTTGATCAAAGAGAGGTTTATTTTTGTCATGGGAAAAGTTCATTTTATTATACACAGTAACATATGGTACATAAAGTACATTTATAACTGAGTTAAATTGCATGTACCCTGTGTTTCATTATCATCATGTTTTACTGCATATCAAATTTCCACATATTCACTATTACATTGTAATATCACAACTGTATTTAACTTGTTGATCAGGAAATAACAGAGCATTGGCTAAGGAGATTTTATCACAATTTACATAAAGCAAAACCCATTTAAGGTTTCAACTCATTTTCAAGGGGATAAAACTTAAAAGAAAACTTTGATTCTTTGCAGACCAAGATAATTACAATATGCATGTAAAAATGGGGTAGGTGAGGTAAAGTCGATCAAGCCTTTTAGAAGTAACAATCAGTTTGACAGATGGAAGACAATTGTTGCAAGAACACTTAACATGTACTACATGTATGTGATTTACATGGACTACCGAGTCTCACAATTTTAAGCCATAAGCAACAGGAAGCTTGCCGCTTGTTGCTGCATCAGGAATCCTGCTTGTTCAACAGAAGTGTCAGGGCCTAGTTAATATCATGGCTGCCAGCCCTGATCATCTATCTGCTCAATGATCAACATTAACTTGTCAATTCGTGACAGAGCCCAATTGTTTTCAAGCCCCGCTGTTCCTTCTTCTGGGAATTCGGGATTCTGATGAGCAAACATTGATAGACACCTCACAGGACTGCCCTGCTAACTAGACCAATTAAAGACCAGACACTAATGTTGATTAACTTATTACATCATTGCAAATCATAATCAAATCAAAACACAACTGTGAATCATGTGTATTGATTGCCAGCAGAGATGGAGGGAGAACTGCCTTTTCCCCATGTAATTTCAGTGTCCTTACTCATTTAGAAAACTAGTCATCATATTATGGCATGCTCCAATCACTTCAATCTATCTCTATACTTGCTGCATGTCTGACTTCTATTGATTTTAAGCCCTCTTTTTTCGACTCTGGTTACAATACTATTATCTATTTAGCAAGTATTCAAGGCCATTACAGGATTAATATTACAAGCAATTGCTTACTTCATCATCAAAATTGCACAATTTTTTCTCTCTTCATAATGTCCTGGCTTTCCAGAATCAATAGAAATGCATTGTGATTTTGTGGTGATTTTGGGGGGGGGGGGGGAATGATCCTATTTCGTCTGGCCTTTGATCTTGTATAATTGTGTATTGTGAAGCATGCAAGAAAATCAAAACCAAGATGCAGAAAAAAAAATCAATGATTTCTATTCACACATCAAATAACAGCCTTGACTTTGAGACATCACCATTACAACTACTTCCTTAAAAATATACTGAAGAAAAAAGGAAGAATTTTGTTTGATTAATTAACAACAGCTTTCCTGTTTGTAACAACCTATATTTGTAACACATTCTTCTTTAAAAAGAGACAAATATTATCAGAGCAGACTTTGACTTCTATCTCTACTTTTGTCTGCATCATAATTCAAAAGTAATTTTTAAAACTTGAAGAGTAGTTTTCCCACACTGATCAGTGGGTGCTGGTGACATACACAATGCTTGTGTGAACTTCTGTCAAGTTTCAATAACTGTTGCATCAAGTTAGGATCAGCTGATGTTTGAATACCCCCTCCTCCCCTCCGATAATGACACGCAGCAACAACACACAGAAATGCCAAACAACCTGACAGCAGAGAGTTTCCCATCATACAGATACATGACATTAATTCATCATTTGCTTGTTCTGAGTGTAGGTAGCTGACATTTAAACAATGTAAGGTCAAAACTCTTGCTTTATAGTACCTAGTTCTTTGCACAGGGATGTGATGGCTGCGAAAACTTTGCTGGAGAAGTTCATTCTCATTTCCAGGATCTGGAGATCTGGGAGTTGGAGTCGGACAGTTTTGTGCATCGGGGTAAAGAGCAGCTTGGCATCGGCCTGGACCTCGTACTGGTCCAGGGTGGACCGGGATCTCAACAGCCATTGATTCTTGTCTGGCCACCAGAGTGCATGATCTGACCAATCAGCTGCAATTTCTGTAAAAGTCAAACATACATATGTCAATACATGTAGTACATTGCATTCTTTGGTATTTCATGTCACTACAATAGATATACATGTAAACATACATTTTGCATTGAAAGAAGGGATTGCAATATCAAAATATGATATGTTCAGTTCAGCAAGACAGGGATATCTATAGGAAGATCTATGAAATTTGAGAGGCATCTTGGGTCCCTCTTATTTGTGTTAATGTCCATCATTTTAATTGTGTAAGAAAGTGCAACTCAGTCCCTGAAATAAATGTTTATGACACTGCATGATGCTCTGAACACTTGACTGCATCACCAGTGTTGGCATATATACCTCCACACTAAAATATTTTCTGTTTATCAGACATACCAACAGCGTGAGAGCACCACGGCAAGACAATCAGTTGACTTGTACTGATATTTTTTGCATCCAGACATACTCTGGTATTATATCAAAAGGATCAGATTTGGAGAATTTTAAGGTGCAGTGAGCATGGAGCACCCCTACACTCTGACTCACCAACTCAAAGCTACATCTACAGTTATACAGCAGTTTTTATTTTCCTCTGTGTTTTCCTTCTTCTTCTGATGTCTTGGCCAAATCTCTAACCTGAGCTCTTATAAACTTGACCCAACTACTCAGATGTACTGATAGCAAATCATAACTTCCCCATAATGCATTGATTTTCATTTTGCTTGATATTAACGTAAATGATTCAATACTGGAAGTTACGGTCTGGTATTTATTTGCCAATTTTGATATTCAGAGGCCTAATGCTATGTTTACAAAGAGATCAAGACCCCAGGTACCCTGCAATCTAGCATAGGGGCAATAAAGGGGTATCAACTCTGGTCAATACACTGACCTGTATAACAATTTCTAACCCAGGGTATTTATCCCTGGCTATCAAAGATTTGTTTCAAAAATAATATGATGGTATTCACAACACTCTTGGACAGTATCCAAGCTACGGCAAATAGATAAGACATTAGGATTAGATAAAGAATGCAATCAAGGGCGCAAATCAACAGAATTAGGTCAGATTGATTCAATTAACCACAGCTACTTTTTTCTACAGGTAATTTATCACACCAATGGTATTCCATGCTACACAGATAGTAGGGATTTAAAAATTGTAAAGTGTCCAATAAAACAATATCTAGACAGCTAGAGCTTCAAATGCTCACATCCTGTTGTGCAGGACACCAAATCCACATCTTCGGGCTAATTAAAGTAGGTCAAATGTCTGATTACATGGGATGATGGGAAAAGTCATTGGTATCATGTTTTGAATTGTGTGCAAACAGTTGTGTGTGCCAGTAGGTTGGTACTTTACATACAGAAGATGAAAAGTTTCTAACAGTACAAGTACTACTGGCCATTTATCTCATCAGTAGGTACTACTTGTGACAGATCGCCCAACATTTGTGGGTCATGTGTCTCCTCTGGGCTTTACCTGAGGACCCACACCTAGCATTAAGAGATAGCCAGTGAACGTAAATAAAAGGGCTTGATCCCTTTGTAAACTCATTTCTCTTTCCTTGTCATAGTCTACACATATCTAATATTCTTCAGGTCAGGGAAGGTGAGGAGGATTTGGCATTAACTTAAAAACCCTGACATATATTTATGACCTGCTCAAAATGATGATTTTTTCAGGTGTGGCTGCTCTAAATATACCATACTGGGACTTCAGTAAAGATACCTTCAATGTATTGTGCTTCAATGGCCTCTGGATTAAAGGCCGTTGGGTTTATATACATCTATAATACATACATCATCTGATACATGACTTCAAATAACTGGTCAGATAAGGGTACCCTAATGAAATCATAAACACCAGAAGCAATTCGATCAACATATAGTGACACCTTTTAACACTGATAAATCTCTATGCCTTGTCACTGCAGTGTATACATTATCATTCAGTGGGTAATGTTTCCTTTTTTCATCTTCAAATTCTTTGGTCATTAGCTTCTGCCTGATAATTTGGGCCCTTTCTGTGACTTTCTTAGCACCACGGATAAGTGGTCATTCAGGATACTTGAAACAGGCCCCCTGTGTTTGTCTACAGTAGACAGATTTCCGCTAGATGGTCAATATAACTCGGAGTTTATCCAATTTGTGCAAATATTTGCTCTGGGAACTCTTTTTAGCCTTGCTTGGCAAATATAGTAATTACAGAAGTTCCTTTTCCCAAAGGAATTCCATTCGAGAAAGGAAATGTGTGAAAAGCAGACATAGGGCAAGATAACGCCTGCATATTTCATAGATTTTCACGTATAAACCGTTAATAAATATAGGCCAATGCACCTCCTTGTTCAAATCGACCAACAAAAAATCCATATTATGAAGACATATTTTTTCTATTATCATTCTTGAAGCTGAAGTCAAGGACCCTTATCATAGCCTCTAACCAGATGGCAAATGCTGATATTTTTTGCTAAATGTTCATCTGCCAGGCTTAAAGATGAAAACACTTCATTAAATACTCTAGCCATCAGCGGGATATGCAAGGAAGATAGGAGAGGAAACATCAAATTTTGCTAGCTAAAAGCACTGACATACTTGTTAATATCACTTTAGAATGGTTGACCTAATTAACTACATATATTGAAAAAAAGAAAGGGGGAAATAAATTTTGTATATCTTTAATGTACCGGTACAAAGTTTATAGGAATTAAAAGTGCGTGTGAAGCTTTTATATACGGTACAATGGGAGAGATGACAAGTTGGACCGGACAATGACTTGGAATATTATTCATAACCCTACTCAGCCTACAATGCACTGTCACATCTGATACTCTTAACCATCTATTCTACGCAAATCAGTATATGTACTAATTATCAATACTCTATGCAACATTATGGCAAATTTCTCTTGTAAAAATTAATTCCTACTGGTATTAAATGTTGACACATGTACATGATGTAAATTAGATCCAAATACTTCACAATAACTCAACATGTGGGTACCAGTATATAGCAAAGTCAAAAATTATGAGTACCTAGAGCATACTTCATTAATTTTATCAGGACCAATGAAAGCAAATTAATTTTCTGCAAACGCTTTCAATCTGTACAGGATTTTGTGTGCATTATCATCTAGTGACAATGTGCCAATGAGTCACTTCATTAACATCACAAATCCAATTACACCTTGTGGCAGTACCTCTACCTCTCTCTCTGTCTCTCTCTCTCTATCTCTGGAATCATACTACATGTACTGGCAGTCTTATCTTAGCTCACATTATATTGCATAATAATCTTGATAAACACTGCTAAGACATGTACGTACATAATGTGCACACCTTTCCTTGCATAATCATTTAAATATCTGATTACATTCACAAGTGTGTCGGCATATCATTCAGAAAATGTGGAATGCCTGGATTCAAGAACTGGCAGCCTTTTGCTATAAATAACTCTTTACATTTAAAAAATGAAACTCAGTGCAACACTGTAATTCTAGAAACAAAAAAAAAAATTTGATCCCTGTTTACTAATTCCATCAGCAATTACATTTACTTTTGATTAAAAAACCCTCCAGAATCCAACCTAATATTGATTCAAACATGAAATTGACAAGGAAGAAAAAGAAAACAACACCTTGTAAACCTTGGCAATGAGACAAAATGTTGATTAAAGACATTTACGGAGGATGAAGTACATATGCTAACTAAACTTTCTGTCTCTGTTTTGATAGTTCCTGTTATCATGATCTACATTTCTGAATAAATTAAAATATATTTAGTCACTTCATTAGCATTAAAATTTGCCTGTTTATAAAGCAGAGGTACATGTATACTGAGGTTAATGTCATCTGACGACTGACCTACATATTTTAATATCAAAGATCCTATGTCAATAAATATAAGGTATACTACTATACAAAAATGGAAAGCATTTAATTTCTCTAAATAGCAGGAGATACCCCCCATTAATCCCAGTAGAAAGCGTCCACTGTTTTTGTGCAGGTACCGTGTTTATCATTAAATCTCAGACATTCCAAAACTAAATTCACAAAATATCGAACAAGAAATTTTAAATGGTTCATAACACTATGCAAAAAATGGGCGTAACAGACACAGCGGATATTTAAAAAGAGTCATATATGTCCTTCTGTGACCTTTCCTTATGTTTGTCTTTTAGAAATATGATCAGGGGAGCAACTCAAGGCATGTGAAAGTGAAATAAGCATGAGGACAAAATCCCCCATATCTCAACTGAAACAGAACCACTTGACATAGCTGATTTCCTACAGTGCATAGGCTTTCATGGGAAATATCTCCTTAACGCATAACAAAGATCTTGCACATTCAGGGGGTGGGGCTCCCAGTTGCACCAGTGTGCCATTATTGTTGATAATGACCCCAATTTCCTTCATGCAACTTGCAGATGCAGTGATGTAATTGCATATGTAATCTTAGAGAATTGAAGTGTATAGCTTTAGGGCAAGCTACTTGTGCATCTTTTTCAGAATATTCTAAAATCTTTTTCACTATAAAATGAATCTAAAGAGTGCACAAGTTATCAGTAATTAAGAATTCCTAAGATTGAGAGTTATTTGTGTATTCAGGACCAATACACTAGGGACACAGAGTTTTAAGGTGTATTACCACTTACTGCTGTAGCACTTATGTTTGAGGATGTCGTCTTACGAGGATTTCACACCCTCATACAAGACGTCCTGAAGTCTGATGTTTACACATCCTCATCGTATTTGTCGATTTTAGTAAAACTTCCTATTGATCAAGACTCAAACTGATGAAGCCTCAATACTGAAAAATTATTTGTTTGTCAGATCTCCCAACTCAGTTTTTTAATTTTGACATTTTCCTTTTAGTCAGTGTCATAAACAAGTATATCATCAAAATCATCAATACAAAGGAATCAAAAGGGAAGAGCCTATAAGACCCAAATGAGAATCAAAAATTATTGTACAAACCTAGATTCACCTTAAAAAGCACTATAAATAACATAGGATCATGCTCCATGCACATGTATTAAATACAAATTGAAACTGAAACTAAACAGAAAACTTCATAGAAAAAAAAATTCACTGAAAAGGATAAAAGAAAATGTCAATGTGACAAGGAATTCTAGAGACCATTTTCCCCTCTACAGTACATGTAAGGGGTACATGAACACCTACCCAGGGCCTCCACAAGTTTCACCATGACTCCTCCAATATGAAGGTCCCCATTGACCCGAAGTTTCTTCTCCACCTGTACATCGGTAACCTCAATGGTCAGCTCCCAGGACCCATCCACTCGGCCACTGTCTGTTACGTAATCAGACATAATATCTATACACAATACACAAAGCTCCCAAGTCTTGTTTTGTTTGCTGGTTTTTTAAAACAATGCAAAAATCTGTTTTATCCGTCGACGTCCAATCGTAAAAGCTTTTTAACTTCCATGGTTCACTGTAAAAATAGAAAGATTTCACAAACTGACTCACTTCAAAGAAAATGACAAGTATACTAAAGCTCTCTGAGATAGATTTTAGGCCTACTGCCTGTAGAGGTCCCAACGCGGAAAAACAACTGTTTACAAAATCCGCTAGATTACCTCAGTTAAGGAATCATTTTCCCTGTTTTTGTGCAATGACAAGAGGAAAGTGAGTGATAAATAAAATCCAACGTAAAAGCAGGGTCCGTAACCGTCTAATTAAAGTTAATGAACTTCACTAAACCGCAGTACCGTTCGAAACACTTTGCCCTATTAAGGATGGCGAGCGTAATCAACATTGAGCGTAGGCCGAAAGTTGTATGTAACTGGACTTCTGATTGGTTGAAAATATTTCTCTCTGTGGGAAGTTACTTGGCTTCAAAATGGGAGAAATCAACGTTTTTTATCGCTTTCATGAAATAAATCATTATAAACTTTATGTTGAAATGAAAGGAAGAATAAAATAAATATAAAGTGTGATTAACATACTCTGAAAACACGGGGAATCCCTATTTTCGCTTAGATAATGTAGACCAATTAAAAAATTGTTTACATTTAAGCCTCTTTATGCACGTGTATGTAATGATGTCATATTACGGGAAATACCTCATTCTCGGCATTTTTTTAGGGGGTGCTCTCATCGTGCACCGTGACTCATGGGTACAGTTTACTGTTTCGCTTTGATACGTTACCTCCGTGTAAAATTATATTTCATTCACACAGTATAGTGGGGTTAAAAAGTAAACAAAAAATTACATTAAGAGGATTAAAAACATTTTATTTTGTATTCAAATTACCTCTATGCCTACTATATTGCTATACCCTCATACACTGTATAGGCACAGGTGCAACCTACAGCACACATTAAAAAAAACTTGAGTAGTGTAAAATTAACCAACCACCCACACATTCGATCATTCTAAAAACTAAAAGAACAACACAAAATTTCACTTTGATATTTTTTTAATTATTATTCAATTATACAAACAAAGATTGCAAAGACAAAAATAGGTGGACGGAACAAATACTGATAAACATAAATTAATACAAAATTAATATAAAATTACAGCATATGAATGGTAAAAATGGCAAAAAAATATAATTTTTTAGAATAAAACACAGAAGTAGACTGGGCCATCTTGCTATCTAAATATGCAGCTATAAGATATTCATTTATTTGCAGGTATCACAGACATTGTTTCCAATTGGATGTCAATATATCAATAAATTAAATAACGTAAATTAATTATCGCTTTGTATTGTTCTTTAGAGCAGGGAGAAGTGATGTTTTAGCTGCTTGAGAAGTTCCTTTGAATCCACGTGATTTGGGAATGCATCAACTGCCCTTTTCGCAGCATTGTAACTGCTTTGAAGGTCTCCAAGCTGAAATATATTTAAGAATTGCATAATGTCAATCATTTTTCAATGTTTCAAACATTTGATAGTCTTCCTGCTTGTTCATAATAAATAAATCTTCCATCCAAAATGTTTATTTTCATAAAGATTAATCATATTAATACACTGATAATGAGAAAAAGTCTGATTCAGAAGGTGATAGAAGGAGCAATCTTCCTGTTATTTATGACATCTACTAAACTAGGACCACTTTCACTAACACTGCTAAGTACTCCATTAATCTTTAACTGTAACATTGAAGTTTTGTTTTAACTATATATATATTTGTATGACTTGTACTGTTCCTACGTGTTCACTATACTTATGTGCTATTTGACAAACTTGGGTCATTTTGTATTACCATACTGTAAATATTAAAAAGTAGAAAAATAAGTCAACAAAATGTAAAATATCATTGCTTTTTCTTCCTATTTAGCACACAAATGGTTTTTCCAGATGTTAGGTCTTGTTGTCTGGTAACCAAAGCTTGTTCGTCCTTACAGTGTTTCCAATAACGGTCATCAACTCTGATTACCTAGGTAATTGTCGTCAATGCCAGTATTTCTGTGGGGACCTTTCATTAATTTGGTAAAAAAAAGCTATTAAATCCCTACTTGCTTATCTCTAGTCATTCCATCGAATGCTCAATGATCCCTTTAATTAAATTTGTTTACAATGGATACCATCACAGGCTAATCTAATCTAAACAGAGTCCCATCAAAAACTTACATTTGTTCCTCGTCTTTTTAGGTTTTAACGGTTGAAATAACCCTTACAATTTGATTTGTAAATGAAAATGGACATGGCTTAACAGATTGTGATGATTGCGCACTGATAATAGTTTAATATGATTAAAGTTATTTGAGTTATTCAGCTTTTTGTTAGCATTAACTTATATAAATGACCAACTGGAATCCCTAATTACTCTAATTATTAGTCACCTAGTATCTTCATAAAAGAATATGTGTAAGGTCAGTTTTTTAACCAAAAAATATTGTTTTACATATACTTTAGCTATTATTTGATTGCCTCAACTCAACTTATGCTGTTTAACTTCCATAAAGAAGCATATGATGAGGTATTGTGTAACAAAAGTAGCAGTAGCGGAAAAAAATAATGAAGCATTGAATGGGAAAGATTTAATGATTGAAAGAAAAGAGCAGGGTAGAAAAGTTAATAAAAAAACATCAAAAATGGAAGAAAATTTGATATAAGAAGAAACAATAGGCACCAGATGACTTCTTAAACTGAATTTAAAAAAATATATAATCAAGTGCCCTTGTAGAAATTCGAGGGTTAATAAAAAAGAAGAGGTACAGGAAAGCACATTTTTCATGAAAAATCAAAAAAGTTAAAGGCTGATAAATAAATAGGTCCAAGAATAGTGAGGGAAGAGATCTTCACTGGGGGAGGGGGACAGAAACAGAGGAGGCAACAGAGGGAGGGGTGCACCATGGTGCACACGTACCTGATCTGCTAGGGCGGCCCAGTTATAGTGGGGCTCGTACATATGTGGGGCCAAACCCAGTGCTGCTTGGAAAAATGCTCTAGCCTGCAAAAGAATCAAATACATTAACATAGAGCCTTTTTTTTCAAGGCAAATTTTAAGTGAGGTGCATGTTGATACAGTAAAACTTGTTTAGTATGAACACAGATATAGTGAAGTTTTCTGGAAACCCCAAAATTTCTTTTTAACAAACACTAATAAACTTTTCCATTTATTATGAACTTAGATAAACCAATTTAATGATATGTACCCAGTATATAGCCAATAAATTATCAGTCCAGTAGGGTTTAAATCTTATCAAATTTATATTTTTTATTTCACATAGAACTTTCAATTTTCAATCTAATAATATTAGGTTTCCAAAGAAAGTTCTTTATTTCAGCTTATAGTAGTCACATGGAAGAAAACATGTTTATTGTGAATTCATTATTCTTATTGTTACCAAATTGTTATAATGATTAAATGAATGACGCATACAGTACATTAAATCTAAACAGGTCCATAGGACTGTGCAATAACAAGTGTTACTGTACAACATGTAAACAGGACATCCTTCAATAAACACAGATTTCATTCATAAAAGCTTGAATGATTGAATGATGATTAATAAAAATACAGCCATATGTGCTTTAATGTCTGTTTATGAGGTAAATCAGACTGATATATGCTCTGTCAATCTTTAGGGTCACAATGTGTCACATAAGGTCAACGGACATATACTGGTAGTCTCAAATATTGTGTATGAAAACTTGTCAGCTTATGTCAAGAAAATGAATGAACGAATGATACATCTACATTTGATATCCCACTTTCAAGCATACTAGTTTCATTATTTGGAAAAAAGGGTGACCTGACATTTTCAGAGAAAACTTGATCCACACAGAGGTTTACCTGGGGTGTAATGAGGCATATGATTGGAGTGGCCATTAATTCTAATGGTTGTCAGTTTGTGAAATTTCACCCTTTGTGTCAAACAGGCAAAGACACAAGGCTAGAGATGGCCTGGTTGCAACCACATACAAATGTGTCATTCTATCTTTATTGTTCATTGTAAACACTCTCAACAAATGATAATGGGGTTTTGCTCCTTAAGTATTTGTGTTTCTTGATCCTTTGTAAGGAAAAGTTTGGCAAGCTTCTTTTTTTTTCAATCAATATATAGATTATTTACTACACACATATATTATAACTGAGATGGAGCAGGTGAAATTAATCCTCTTTGTGCGATGAAAATCTCAGGTGACATGTGAAATGCTCATCAAAATTTAATAATCATCTCAAGTCTCCATCATTTGATTTAATTCCAAACAAAAGAACTCTTGTAAATTGATATGAATTTCCCCACTTTGTGTGTGATGATAAAATGATGAGGGCAGTCCCCATTAAATATTTGTGGAAAGAACAACGGGTCACATCAAAGGCTGTCACAATGAAACAAAGAGCCTGTAAGGTCACTCACAACTGCTACATACTTTTTACTTACGGTACATACATTTATTAAATTCTTTGTAAACAACATGCGTTAAACAGAATGCTTTATTTATGAGATTGTGTTCCACTTTGATGGGTATTAGGAAAGTATGGGCCACAAATATTTGTGGTGAAGTGGGCCGCAAATTCTTCACACTTAAAGACATACTACAATAACAAAATCACACTTCAAGTTTTAACGTCATGCTGAAAAAAAACCTGTATTTCAAGTTATACATGTCCATCTTTTTTTCTGCAAAATGTAACAGCTGCTATTAAAATAAAGTAGGATCAAGTGACCCAAGATAGGTATGAGGATATATCAGGTTATTTTTTTTCTTAGAAAGCCTCAATCTTTACCTATAATTCCTATCATACCAGATTTACTATAATTTGTGCAATACGTATACACAAAGTAGCCTAAAAATACTAGTATTACAGGGACTTTAATAGAACAGTTATACTCTATGCAATCATCAATTAAAAGTTTTGAATCTTAATTCAAAAATCATATGCAAAATTCTCCTTCAGTGTTATTACATTTTCAGTTCTTCACACATTCATTTTTTCAATTTTGCGTCTGAACAATTGAAAGTAAAATCAAGCATTGAGGGTGTATTCGTTTCCTACCTCCAGAACTGGTCCTGAATATCTGCAGCAGATCTCCATTGTCTACCTGCTCTTTGGAAAGTAGACAATGGAGATCTACCGGAGATCTCCATACTGCACACGAGCAAATTAGGATTACTCTTGCAGCTCTCCAATTGACCAAACGAATACACCCCTAGTTTGATACTTTCCCAAAACTACCAGTATAAGTTTAAAGGTTGATATATATTCAATAAACTGTACATATAGTGTACACATTGAACTCTGATTTCTGTAAATTGTGAAATTGAGGAATACATAAGAGTTTCTGAAAATAATACCCAGGCAGGGTTTATCTTAATATTGTATAGTACATCAGTCACTTACCATCTCTACATGGCCTTTTCTAAGTTCAAGGACACCAAGGTTATTGTAGGCCTCAGCATGGTCGTTATTATTGGCTAAGGTTAACCTGAAGGCTTGATAGGCTAGTGTCATGTCACCAATACCCTGTAAAGAACAGAAAACTCAATTATGGTAAAACAAACTTGGAAAGCTTTATGGCATCTTTAAACTCGTACTTCTAAGATGTAGCTCACCTTGATCTCTTATCAATGATAAAACACCATATTCTTGTTTACATTACAAATGAATGAAAAGAATTATATGCACAAAGACTAATTCTTCAATGTATGTGTAAATTGTTATTTATCTCTGTATAAATCATATACCTGTAAAATGTACGATATTCTAATTCATTGTAAGGTACATTAATCTCTTAATTGTGGTCAATTTAACCTATGGCATCAATACATCTCCTTTAACTGTTTACCGTTAACTTAAGATCTATGGTACATATCTCAATTAAAAAGCAGTAAAAATCCTTCTTTGAAATATCAGTATGTGATTGCACTAATGAACATATCTGCCTTATTCAACTTTCTATAATGCCGCTTGTCTGTTTGCAGTTTAATCTAATGAGGTTGACAAAGTGTAATTAAGCAAGTGCTTAACTATAAATTGCATTAAAATACATAATTGCATATTAAAAAACAATGAACAAATCTCAAATTTTTATTTATATTTCTATTTTAAAATAGATATTGACAAGGTTTCAACAAAGCTTTGTGCTAAGTTTGGTTAAAATTGGTTTTGCTCTTTAAGAAATTTCATTGAACTCTGGTGAGCTAAAAAGCCAAATCTTTAAGATATTAATCTTCATTAAATATGTTTTATTGTATTGATAACCTTGGGTTTTGTAAAGGTCACAGATTGATAATACATACCAAGTATTATGGAGTTACACTGACTGACTTTTACATACTATACTCAAGGACAAAAATTAAAGAGAGAACACAACACCAAGTATAAGAGTATGAGTTTTCTATTTCAAAGAATTTAACTCATAGATACCCCTTTAGCTAAAATATTTCTGCAATTTAACTGGTCTGTACTCCCAAGAAGTGGTCCAAAACTACAACTTATCCCTAGATCCTGTGGTTTGTTTCCCACTGATGCAAACTTATTCAAATATACATGTATATGAAAATACTGAAATATAAACTTTAAGATATACAGTAAAACATGGTTATAGCGAACACGCTTATAATGAATTGACGCTTACAGTGAAGGGAATTTCATTCCCCAAGTCCCTATTTCATGTTTTAAACTTGACGGATATAACGAATTACGCTTATAACGAAGTTAAATTGCCCGTCCCCGGGACTTCGTTGTAAGCGTGTTTTACTGTATATTTGTGCCATATATCAGTGCCATTGGATTGTAAGTAACATCCTGTGTCTATATGACCTACCAATGCTACATGTCCTATATTGTACCAAACTTCAGACAAGGTGACCTCTTCTGCTAAAGACAATGCTCTCTCAAAGCAGGTCAAGGTCATGTCATACTGCTGAGCATAGAAGCAGCATAGGCCAAGGTTATTGAACAGTTCAGCATTATACACTCCCATCTGTAGTAAACGCCTGCAATGTAAAGATGCAAGTAATTGATTATTGGTTATATCAATGATTTCTAGCTCTACAGGGTGGAGCTTATTTTAAGTGAGTACAAAAGAAGTTAAAATACTAGTACATGTATCTGACAGTTTGTTACACAATAATTCTGGGTAGGATTTTTTTTACTGTAAACTTTTTATGGTTTCATTGGACTGATTTAAACACAACTTTGTTAAACATCATTAAATACATTGGTAGAGTTCATCTTTTGTTTTCTCATACAAATTAAATCAGTTGATTTGCAATTCAATGTTCCTATAAAGTCGTTAATATATCATAACTTTGTATAACATTTACATGGACTACAATTCTCTCATGTAAAATCTTGTAAACTTCTAGATAGAAAAAGCTCCATCATCTCAATAAAAAAGGGTGCAATATTCAAAGCACATAAAGTACAGGCAAACTCCCCCACATGTTTATACATTTTTTTTAAATCACACTCTCAGTACAATGCACAGCTATATATGGTATGCAAGCATTGAAACCAGTTTGACAAACAAGACAACCCACATAGATCCCCTCCAGCTAATGACTCATATATCTAAACAAACAAAAATATACTTAACACCTAATATTTTATACCTAAACACGCTGAGGCCACACAGAAAATGTTGAAAATACAACATCCTAAAACACTTTTATCTACTTAGTTATTTTTTGCATAAAATGGATGCAGTAATTTTTTTAAACATGTTGTTTTAAAAATTATTACCAGTAAACATTACCATTAAAAATCCTTACAGAATATTATAGGCCTTAATGTATAAGTGTCAAATTCTCATGTAATGATCTTTTAACATGTCCAGTGCAATAAATTCTATGAAAAAATCAATTCCAATGAAACAAATTATTCCTAAAACTTAACCTTTCAATAAATACCGGTAAGACCTTGACCTGTGGCATAGCTGTCAAGGACATTGATTTATTCATTACTTAAAGATTGAAAATAGTTGCAAAATCATGAGATCAGTTTAAAGTACCATGACATGAACAGGTAATACAAAAATCTTCATGTGGAGCTCAAAGTTCATGGCGACATCTGGTTGTTCAACAACTTTACTAAAAACAGTCGATACACCCTAGTTAGAATGCTTTGTCATCTGTTGGCGTGTGGCAGTGCCTTTATTAATACTGAATAGATGAGGCTCACATAACTGAATCCTTTGACACATTTGTATCTCACATTGCTCTCATTTGCATTGCTGATAACCTACACCAGAGGAAAAATTACATGCATGATCGGCCAGGCAAGGAATGATACCAGATATCTCATACCATATACATATCCTTAATTACCGAAGAAGCCCCCTTTAAATGCTCTGAAGCAATTTGTTATTGTGTTTTCTTTTCCTTATATCAACATGTGAGGAGACACTGCATAGGAAACAATATTGATTTAAGTCTAATTTTATGTAACAACAAACTTATTTTTTCAACATTTACATTTTTGCTGTATGAGCCACATACTGGATGAGGAAATCTATTCTTGCTTCTAAATTACATAAATTTGTGCATAACATTTAAGCACTATACTAATACATACATAATCTTCAAAATTACTTTACTGGTATTTATGAAACAAAGCTAGCATATTTTCTTAATCTTTTGTTTTGTCTACAATTTCACCAATTGCAATAAAGCTTATTGCAGCAAAATAAATTGTCTTTATTTGTATTTTATCACCAAATAACTTCATCTCAAGCGAATCATTAATATCTTTAAAGCTTTCCAAATGACTTTTTTCCCCCACAATTAAGTGTTCATAGTTTATTAATATTTTAATATAACTTTGGTGACATTTTCTTTATCCCTAGGACTACCCATGAAAAAAAGATAAATGGTTGTCAATGCAGGTCCTTGGAACAATGCAGTATTTGTTAAAGGTGACTCATTCCATCATCACTGTCACTGGCTGCAGAAACAGTGGACAAATCTCTGTATTTCTGTCATTGTCACGCCACCATCTGATTGGACGTCTCATCAATACTCACTGTCTGATTCATGTCATGGTTTGCTATCTTTACCTGCAGCTAATAATATTATTTATTTGTCCCCTGCAGAATCTCCTAATTTGGAATAAGACTGTCAAGTTTAAAAGGATTACTTTTTGTCTGCTTAGACCTTTGATACAAAAGGCACCATCTTCTGTATCCAAGAAGGGTCCGGTCATTCTCAATGCACAAAGAAATAAGGAATACTAGGAGGTCATTTCCTTATTAGGTAAACAATGACCAACGAGCACAAAAGGAATACAAATAATGTAGTTTCCTACAGAATAAATTTATGACATTTGCCAAACAAGGGAAATAAAAAAATAACTTTCAATTAATTTTGATTGATTGTTCAGGCTTTGGCCCTTTCCATGAGTATTTATTCTCATTCCATTTCCCTAACTCCAGTGCGGAATTCATCAGCTTTTCATGTATTGTTCCTCTTTCCAGGAAGGCCGATCATTAATTGCCTGCACCTATCTCTCTATCAACATGACATTGACCATAGCTAATGAGTCCCCCCTCTTCACTATGCTAGGTCTTTCAATCAGAACTGGGCCCTCTTTTGTAATGTAGATGTCGGCCTAATCAAGATTAAATTTTCAAAGCTAGAACCAGTGCCCTCCTGCTTTGCCCTCAATCTACACTGACAGAGATGTCCCACCTACAATGATCTGATCACTATCTTCTAATTTCTCATGGGAATATTTTTATTTTCCCTTTCAAACAATATCACAAAGTTATCTAAATTTAATTCTCTTGTACTTCCTGAACTGAATGAAGCATAGAGATGCTTGACAGAAGAGTAAGCATGACAGAGTTATCTGCTCTTGAATGATTCAAATTGCATGTTAAACGACCAGCAAACAAATGCACAAACAAGTGTGTTATTTATTTCTGAGTATAATTCATATCACTTATTCTGATATAGAATAAATGATTCATATATTGTCAATATTATTAAGTTATTTACAAATTACATCAAAACCTATATATCAGTATTAAATTTTTTTGATGCTTTATACACCAGTAAGAAAATTATACTTAGAATGGTAATATTAACCAACTGAAAAAGGAACAGTTTGGGTGGGAGGTGGTTTATGTGGTGTAAGGTTAGAAAAGGTATCCTTTTATCCCACTCAACTATAAGCCTGACATTATTTTTTTTTTCAAGTGAAAATTTGCCATCAAATTGAAGTTTTGACAATGGCATAAGAGTGAGATTTTTCAGATACACTGGATTGTAATTAACTCATGGAATAAATTTTTAAAAAATTATGAACTTACCTATAAAATTTGAGTGCCACTTCTGGTTGGTCTGTGTAGAAGTGGTTCGTGGCAATACAGGCAATAGCTTCCACATACATACTGTCATAGTACAGAACATCCTTATAAAACTTGACTGCATTATCCATATCATTCATACCCTGCAAGTAGGAAATATCTCATTCAATATTAAATTATATCATATGACTAGTCCTAAAATCAAACGAAGAAAGAATAACATTAATAATGTTGATTCTGATCAATCTTCCTACTCATCCCCCCCCCCCCCCCAAAAAAAAGACCTGTGAGATTGCAGAATGATTAACAAATTTTGAAGAGTTGCAAGTATCATTTTTACAACGTATCTATCTTAAGGTACTAGGGAATCATTTTTTTTTCATGGTTTGTGGGGACATGATTTCACTGGAAGAAAGTTTGGGAAAATTTTAATAAATGTTTGGGATGTAGATTTGTCGGCAAGGGTTACCCATGAAAACCACGAACATTGGTCCCCCACGTACAATGATGATTCCACAGTAACACAATTATTCATAAACTTTTTACAAGCAAAACACACCTCATAAATCCTTGCTATTCCTGTCATGAGAGTGGTCTCCCCCTGGAACTTTTCCAGCCCCTGTTTGAAGACCTCTATGGCAGTAAGGGGCTGGTCGAGCCGACAGTACACCTTACACAGGTACAGGTAAGTGTCTACATGGTCCTGCTGCTTCAAGGACGACTTCAACTGCTTCTCTGCATCTCGGTACATTCCAAGTCTGATAAATATAACATTCACTATTTGAGAATTTGTGTTTTCCCCCCACAATTTTTAAGATCATACAAAATATGTTTTTGATATTACATGTAATAAAATTAAGGGTCCTCAACACCCCATTACTTCTTCTTTTTATAATTATATGTCATAACATGGAGATTTCAACCTATTGTGAAACTGTCGATATTGTTTATGTATCTATCTCTGTAACGCCATTAGTTAAGTTTCAGTCTACTGACCCGCATGTTTGATAACGAATAGACTGCTATTTATAAAAACAAAAATTGTAAAAGTTGATTCCCCCCTCAAAAATCCCTTTTTTCTATCATTTTCAAGTCAAATGCACGCTAGTATTCCGATCTTCAAGGAATATTGAATATCAAGGAATATTGAATATTGTATGCTAAATTTTCCCAAAGGTGCAATGGATGACCCCTAAGACATGAATAAAATACTCCAATAAAAGAAAGAATATCATAATTAGTGCAGTATGTATTTTCACTTAATGAAGAGGAAATCAACTAGCTTACATAAGCCATATAAAATGTACTTTCTAGAGTATCATTCATACTATTTAATTTTACCTATTAAGTGAGCAGCATATGTACACACCTGTAATAACACTTGGCCAGCTGTACCTTCCACCACCAGTCTTTGAACTGACATGCCTCTGTGGCAAGAGCAGCAAGCTCTAATGCCTAAATAGGTAAGATATTAATTATCAGATTTTGATGATGAGGTTCTATGGAAATATATATATATATATATATATATATATATATATATATATATATATATATATATATATATATATATATATATATATATATATATATATATATATATATATATATATATATATATATGCTTCGTAGTTTAATTAATGTACAGGTATTCTTTTCTTCAAGGCATGTTTCAGCTAAAACTTATTTTGTATGCAATGAAAATTAAATATACATGTATAACTTACATTTCGCACATCATTCTCATGATGAAATATATATTCAAACAAAGCTTTGGCTAAATTTGGTCTGGCTGCATATTTTGTAAAATTTAGCCTGGCCAGGTTGATAAAAGGACCATCAGGTGTGGAAAGCATGGAAGCCTGAAAACAATCATAGAAAACATTATCTTCTAATAAATGGCACAATCTCAGCTATCACCAATGGAAAAAATTATCCCTAAATAACATTAAGCAGCTGTGCATGATTGGTAAAACTTTCTAATAAAAATCACATAAGTATCAGTTAACCAGTAGAAATTGGATGTATATTGAAATGAACGAACTTGATCATTTTAGTATTAATGTGATTTGAGTTCATTCAATGCATATTCTGGTAAGACTGTTCCCTTAATTACACAACCACACACTGAAGAAGCCTTACCGTCCCTAGTCTAACGTAACGTCCAGAGGCGCTGGTGACCGGCCGGGCTGTGTGGGCAGTCCGTGGGGTCATTATAGCCTTTTCCATGGTGCCTGGTCTCCCTCCCTGTGTGCTTGGCCTCACAAAGCCAGACAGGGGCCGACCAGATTGAGACATGGGCCTAAACAAAGCAATTGCTGTCATGTTATTCAACACTAAGAATGTCTAAATGTTTGGTATTAATTGAAAGTAGTTTAAGAACAAAAAAGCTTCAAAATATAATATTGATTTATGAAGCATAAAGGTAAAGAACAAAAATTCCAAACAATATGTTTCTGAATCAGGTTTACTAAAATCAACCATTAATACAAAATGGAGCTATTTAAAGGTGTAACTCTGATAACACAGTTTTTTTTTTAATTTTCAATTTTCCAATGTAAAGTTTTTGATACATCAGAAATCATCCAGCTTATTTAAATGTATAAATAGTGATGGATTGAAAAATCTGCATAGTATTTTATAATCACCCTGGGCACAAAAATCTATTTATTCATACAGTGATTAGTGGATGGTTCTTTTGGACGCCCCTATCCTAATAAATCATAGTTTATTTTCTTTCAAAGACACAAAAACACATAAAGCAATTCAATTCTTTCACACCTGACTCCTTGGCTTGGAGCCCCTCGACCAGTCCCTGGCTGTTTAAGTGAAGTTCCTGGTCGGGAAACCTGAGCGATAGTATTGTCATCCATCACCATCTCTGCAATACCCTCCTCATCAACGTCCACTTCATCCACATATACTTGACCTGTTAACGCTCTTGTCTTTAAAGTCCATGAAGCCTAAAAATCAAAGTGATTTTAATTTCGAATAACTATACTAATTCTATACCAACTTAAGTTAATTTCTATCATTAATTACAATAACCCATAAAAACATAGTTAAAAATATGATTAATTTTCACTATCATGGTATAGCCGAACAAGCTATTACAGACCATGAATATGAGTGAGTTAAACATTCTCTATCAAAAGAAATACCTGATCATATGGATTTTTCTCCAACAATTGTGTACAAATTTCTGTACACTGTTCATACTTCTTCCTTCTGTAATAACTGTAAGCCAAGAAAAGGGGATCCATAGCTTCTTTCTTCAGTAGGTCAGTTTACCAATCAGACACTGTCTTTCGACTTTGCACAAAAATGTTTGTGGCAACGCAAAAGAGTTCTTTTATGGGGGAAATAACTTTGTAATCTTAGACGGTGTAGTATCAATTTGTTGTCCAGCCATTATAAGCAATTTTATATAAAAAGGTTATGCAGTTATTGTAAATTAAACTGTTAATTTTCGTGTACATTAAACATAAAGTATAAAACAAATCAGTATAAATAAAACAAAAGCTTTCAAATTATTATAAAAAGGAAAGTTAAAAACTAAAATTTCTTCATGGGAACGAATTATGTAGACACCGTTATATACCAGGTTCAAGTGCCGCTTTCAGTTTTGGAAAATGGGGATCGACGGACTCTTGTTCATCCTTTCTGTTATAGATGAAGGCGCCCTGTTGTTTCTAGTGGTGTATTTCGTATCCTTTTAATAATTCAAAACACGTATACCATAATTAATCATCGCAATAATAATTATAATCATGATAATCGCCAACGATCCAGCAGCATGAGATGAAAACCCTTTCGTTATGTACTTATTGTAGAATAGACGAAATAAGTCAATCAACCACAACGAAATAAGTCAATCAACCACAATGTTAATGTGATGTCTGATTAGTCTCATATGACGCCTAACAAGTCACAAATTATTTTGTGCTTTCAATCGTTCAAGCTGAAAGAAATTGTGATGTCTCTCACTCTCAGACTACTAAATCAAATTTTTAATGACTAAAATGCTGAATTGGCAATCTGTGACCTCCGAGGTTGTACAGGTTGTTCAATGTACAGGTGTAACTAACTATTTATCTTAACAAACATAAGGTTATAACTCTTTCAGATTTAGAATGTGATTATTTAAATGCAACAACATGCTGTACAAGACTCAACAGGGTAATGTATGACTGTAACCAGGTAACTGGTTACTGTGAACTTCAATATGATTTTTGTTTCTTATTATTCAACATTTAAGGCATGTGATACAAGCTGATTACAGCCCCTTGCCTTTACCAATGTCTGGAAAAGGGGGGCATAATAATTAGTCTGTACATCAAAAAAGAGTAGAAAATTCTACTGAGAATTTCTTCTTACTGTTACTGTTGGCACAGTTAAAATCATTTACTATAGTCCTATAGACCTGAGGATTGGCATCACTATGTATTGTTAATAGCCAATTTGCTTGTTCCATTATTTGACAAGGAATTGATTTTTGTCAGTTACCACTTCAAATATAGCAATATCTGTTATTTTGCTATATCAGAAATTGTACTACACAAGTTTCACTGTATTTCAAGAATACTGTATTACAAGAATCACTGGTAACCCTGCATAGTTGTACACATTCTTGGGATTGCTTATTGTAAAAGGAATTATTTTAAATAAATGTACATCTTTTCAGTTTGTGTTGCCAGAAATAATAGCCCAGTCGGCCCTGGCTGTTCTTCTCCTGATCACCGGCCACTGGATCTTATTCCTCTTGTATATCCCATGTACTGCCTGGATCGTTTATCTGTAGGTCAACTCTATTTTATGCTTGGAAAAAGCAAATTATATAGACTTTGGAGGATTGTTAAGAAGATAATAAGCTTTATAAGAATAGATCCCTTAATGATAACTGCAGTCCGCTCTTTTGCAGGTCAAAATGATATATTTTGGTGAAATATGACCCAATATTATCATCAGTTAATTTCAATATCCATAAAACCCACAATTGTATCGTGGACGTCAAATAATTTTTAAAATAACATTATCTGCTTACTTAAACTTCGCCAAAAATTATCAATTTGCCCTGCAAGAGAGCAGTTCTGTTTTTAAAGTGATAGGATCTACTCATGACTTTTAGAGTTTTCAATAAACATTTAATACACATTGCCATTTCTTAAATTTACAATTTTTTTTTTATTTGTTGTAGATTTGTCACAAAGCCTACGGGTAATATAGGTTTATATGATCCAGCTGAAATCCACAACAGACATCAGCTCAAAGCTTATATGAGAGATAATATGATCAAAATGGGTGTTCATCTCATCTTTTTCTTCATCTTCTTGTATTGGTGAGTATGTTATGTCCAGGGCTGCAAGTAGTGTGTAATTTTGTGTCCATTGTATGTAAGGGCATTTCATCTTTCTCATGATTCAATGCAATGCAAGTTCTAATCGATAATATCTCCTACCACCAAATTATAAAGTTAAAAGTTATTAATTTGCATGAACAGAAGATATGCACTTGCATGAACAAAAGATATGCAAGTCTTACCTTTACATGAACACTGAAAGATAATGGTTTTCTTTCAGGATGATTTACTCCCTTATTAAGGGATATTAACCTTTGACCTCCCCTCTGCTGTTCCATGGTGATGTATTCTGTGACTTGTAGTAAGAGTGACATCACTTCCTGTCTTCTTGTAGGATGATTTATAGTCTGTTGAAGGATGACACGACCATGTTTGGAGTTCCTGCTGAGAAAGCTAAACTGACAGATGACCCTTATGAACTGTAAAATGCTCTCTGTGACACTTTGATGAATTGGTGCATTTATTTTTTTTTTGATAACATTTACAAGCCATATTTTTAAAAACAATTTTTTCTTTGTGTGTGCAGTGCTTGCTTATTTGCCTTTTATTTTCTAGTTGATAAAGTCCCAAGCTATATTAGTAGCATTAAAAAAACTAAGTAGATACATTCTTTTTAATCCAAAATTTATATACCATTCAACCAAAGAAATTGATGTGAAATACGGTTTATATATTACATATACAGATGTGTATAGACCTTTCTTATAATAAATTTACATGTATTTTATCTTCAGGGATTTAGACTTCTACAATTATAAAATGAAATAATTTTTTTAAATATGAGTACAATAATTTCACAATTCATTTTCAATTTTAAAAAGCAAAATATTAATGTACCGGTAAAGGGAAACTATTACATGTATAAATATAGTAGATAATGCTGATTTTGTTTTATTAGATTAGAAATGCAAGTATTTTGTGGCATCTTTGTGTTTTCCTTCAACAGCTTTTTATTGCTTTTTGCAGTGATAAATTATTTTCATATTGCCATTGTGTATAAATGTAGAAGAGCTGTAAGTTTGTTTATAAGAAAATGCTATAATACTTTAATCATATTTAACAATGGAACCATGAGTGCGGTGTGCAATTTAATACTTGACATATTTTGTCATGTGCTGTTATGCAATATACATCTGGCCTATAGACCATAAACTAAAACTATACTTTAATTCAAAATTTGATTATACATTTCAAATATTTAAAGTTTTGAAATACTTATAACATTTAAATGAGATCGAGTTGCATTATTGGTTTATGGGGCTGTGTATTTTAAAAAATGTGTCGCAAAATTTTTTCTTCTTCACTTTTTATGGTCTTGCAGTTAGATTACAGAGTTTAACTGTTACATGTATTGTGTGTAAAAGTGTGTAGAAATTTATAGATTGATTTAACCAATGCATGTACACCCAGTATTTAGAGTACAGTATTTATAATCTGACTTGGACAATACAAGTTTAAATAAAGCTTAAATGGGCAAAAAAATACCAAACATATCCTTTCTATCTACCAGAAAAATGAAAAATACCACACAAAACTTGATCTTAATTCCTTTTTAATGGGACGATAACTTGACTTCAATATTCGCATAGTTTACATGTCTTAATGAAAGTGATCAAATTGGTTTCAAATGGATGTGTCTAAACAAGTTTGTTTGCTGTAACTTAATGTCCCAATACATATACATGAAATGCATTGTGGTTGGAAAATTCTCATTGTACCGGTACATGTATTAGTGTTCTACTTGTATAAAAGAGCATGGCGACCTCTACAATGACATTTAACATGGTTCAATAACTGTGAATTTTATATGTTTACAAGTAATAAACAAATGTTCAATAAATTATCTTCTGTGATTTCTGGTTGTATTAGTTGCAAATTACAACAAAAAGTAACTTGAGGAGGTTGAATATCAGGCCCAAGCATGTTTGAGATTATTAAAAAATTAAATCAAATGGTCATGGTAAGGTTACATCTATTAAAAGTCAAACCACCCGGTGGGAGCTCTATAGTGATAAGTCTGTCCAACATCTTTTGTCATCAGAATATTTCTAACCCCTTTGCCAAATTTGTCAAATTTTGTCAAAATTGTCAAACTCCACTCGCAGAGTGCCTTTTTGATAAAAGGTGAGCAGTGACCTTGAACCAAATTTTAAGGTAAAAGGGAGAATCAATACCATATTTTAAAAATCCTTCTCTTGACCATATATCGAATCTCCGAGATATAAAGTCTTGGATAATAATTTTTCTACCCTTTGCTAAATCTTGTCAAATTTTAATCTGAAGACCATCTGTAGTTCAGGGGTTTGCTGTGACCTTGAGTTAAAGTTCTATGTCAAATGCAAAATTTCAGTCAGTGGTTAAGGTCAAAGTCCTCTAAAATGCTTTCCATCTTAGTGGAGCCCTTTCCTTACCTGAATGTTTAGTTTTCCCTTGTTTTCTTTAGCTCTTTAATCAACAATTAAGACGTCAGTTAATTTACACATAACAAGCAGGAGTGTAACACTTCATTATGTGACTTACCATATACCCAACCATGCATGGAACAAGCTGAGGAACCTTGTCTTAATCATATCGCAATAAAATTATATCCGATCAGTTGGGGAGCAATTTACAGGTCATATGATGAACCCTAACCTAGTCTAAGTGTAGTAGTAGACATGGTTATATAAACCCATATCATCATGCTTAATAAGGAAATGGTAAAAAAAACTGTTGTTGGCCTCAGTTTTCTCCCCTACCTTGGCTAATACTTAGGACTCTTAGCCACAGATGCATGAAATACTTCTATATCGATACTATTATCCTGCATATTTAAGATTTTGGAATGCTTTGTATTACTTTACACATCAAGGTGGAAGAACACATCCTCACAAAATGGCTAACCTCTGATCGAAAGGACATTTTGTTTTATTAAAATGATTTTTAATCATTAAGCAACATGTAACTTACTGAACCATAGCCGAGTGGATAAAGTGTCTGGCTTGTGATCCATACATCCCGAGTTTGAATCCTGCAGGGGCTTTTAATATATACTTAATAAATTGAGTTTTTTAGAAATAAATTTTTTATCCCCAAACTGCAAATTTTACGCTTATTTGACATATGTACAGTTTATCATTATATCTTTCATGATCAAATAATTTAATGTTAATTTGAGTGACTTTTACCAGGTGTGTTATTCCACCCTAAGAGGTAAATGTAATCTGACCAAGGTGCATGCATATCAATAAAATGCCTTTTGTTTGCAGTAACAAGACAATGACATGGCACATACTGTAAACCAACTTTAATTCGTGTGCAAGAAATTTTTTGCAAGGTTGGCGAGGACATTGTCTTCGAGATAAAGTTTTCATGAATAAAAGTTGGTTTACAGTGTCTTGTAAAGGTAAAAGGTAGGGATTTATAATCTTGCTCGCAAAGTAAATTGCCTCGCACGACTTCTACAAATTAACCGCAGCGAGACCCGTACAATCCATAGCATTCCCAACTCCCTGGGGAGCATACAAGCAGAGCTGCCAAATTGCGGCGCTAATGCTTTACATTCACATAACCAGCTCGTCTCATGTGCCAGGTACTCATTTTAACCCCTGGGAGGAGAGAAACCACTAGTAAAGTAACTTGCTCAATGATACAGCCATAGCGACTGACCAGACTCGAACCCGGAGCTACCGCGTCCAAATCAGTCGACGCTATCAAATGCCCCAACACCTCTCTGTCCAAATTAAAGATTGACAACATCATTTGATATGATTTTTATTGTACAAAAGTGACTTAATTGTTATATACTCATTATGATTTATTACATGGAATTTACCAAAGCTGAATGGAATCTAGATTAAGATTGTTTAAAAACACACTCATTCTAACCTCTTTGGTCAAACCATAGCATACAGTACGTTAAGTTTTATCAATTACACACAGAAAACCAGGTTTATCCTTGTTACACAATCAATTTTTTTCTCAACAGGGAGGGAGGGGTTATAACACAATTTAAAAAAAAAATCAAAATGAAGTTGCACTTTTACACATATACAAATGTTGGTATGATTGCTAATAAATTACAAACTGCGACTACTACAAGGTGAAAAACATTATAAAGAAAGAAAAACCTGTACATGTAGGTCTTCAATTCTTTCCGTTATTTATAGGATGATAAGGGGAACTATCTCTCAATCATACACTTCTATTAGATTAATACGAATGAACCATGCACAATCCATAAGATTAATAATTTTATACAGTGATAATTCTTTCCTCTCATCAAAACAGCAATTGTTGAACACAGAATACAAACCCCTTAACTTCCATCTCAAAGACATGCCTTGAAGGTGCATATACTTGGAATATGGAAGACAATCATTTTTGTTTATCGATTTTAAGTTGGCTTAACTTTAAACATAACCTGCTTTCTCAGTGGAAAGAACATGCATACAGCTGATAAATTTACATCCATGTCTTTTACAGTCGTTTGAAACATTTTCAGTGTCTTTTTCGGGAAAATTTGAATATTGTATACCCAATTACATGCATGACCAAAAACGAGATTAGAATCAAATATTACAGAAACTACAATCTTTTCATATCACAGATACTCTTGATTTCAATCTATCTTAAGAATGCATATTATAAAATCCAAATGCATACTGGTAAAATATACTGTTAAACACCCATACTGGGTATTATAATTCCACACCACATTTTAGTTGCTTTAGGAAAAGTACCATACTATTGAGTAGGTCAAATCAATTACAGTACAGTTGTTGAGCAGGCCAAAACAGTCTCCATTATCCAAGCTTATTAATTGGAGAGTAAACTTCACTTCAAAAAAGTATATCTATTGTTAGTTGTTTATACACACCTGATGAATGTTTTTTTACTTTAGTGTTTGTTTATCTATTACACAGCAGAATTTAAAAAAAAATTTTGATTGAGAGGAATTAATGTTATAAAAAAAATAGGGAGACTTCAACATCACCAATGGCAAATTTGAAGAAAAAAAATTTCTTATATACTTTATGTTAATGAGACATGTTAAGAAAATGAGGTCCAAACTTTTTACATATTAATCTTACGATCTCCATGCGAATTATAATGTTGAATCCAATCCACAGGCAAAACAACACTATCAAAACCAACGGATCTAAATATCATCATACATTTAACTAATAATCTACTGACCAAGAGGTACATGGTGAGAGAGGAAAACAACCAAGACCAATACTGTCTCCATGAACACTAACTTTCCAATAATCCATAAATACTATAAATGAATATAAATAAGAAGCCTTAAAAACAAAAGCAAAATGAATCGCAAAAGCACAAAAAAAAATCTTGATATATGGAATGATTATCATTATGAAAAAAAAACCCATACAACTTAGCAATACATGTATCTTACATTTCCACCATACAAACCACAATCATACATGATTAATCACAAAAATTATATAGTTATAGTACTAAACTACAGATACGCCAGTTCATGATGCATTCAACGTGTCAATGATTCCTCCAAATTCACATTAAAATAAAATGCAGGATTGGACAATGACAACTGGGTTAATCATGAACAGAGAGAGCTTCATGTACCCCTCAATAAAACATGATAAAACATTCAGTCATACATCCTAACATCCGCTTCATCTTTGTATAAAGACACTAACAGGGACAGGGAACATAATTCAATTGTCATTCTTGTTTCATTTTAAAGAAACAATAACTAAAAATCAAAATCTCCCAACTTTTACACCATCTGACAGAAGTGCATGTATGTGTGGTAAATAAGTCTTGGAATCTTGGCAATGTTATTCTTATCCTCCTCCATATCCAATTCTATGTGTTTCTCCATGTACAGCCAATATTAAAATGCAAGTCACAAATATCTCTCGCAGTGATCAATGGACAAAATTTAGAAAACATGAAAGACAAAGCTAAGAAATCACAGATTCTCTGTGTGTTTGTACCTCCTGTTCCCACACAATAGCACAATGATTCTATTGATAAAAACACCATGAAACAGCACAAAGATTTTGTCATCGCACAGAAATAAATTTTGAGATGATATGCACTGGTTTTTTCATCTATCTGTATGGCACTGACACAGCAGAAAATGTTTGTCAAATCACTGTTGTTTTGTTTATTTTTGCAAAGGCAAGACAGACTACGACATCAAAATATTGTAAGCCGACTCTTTCACTTCATAAAATACTAGGACATCATTATGTGCTGAATGTTTAAATGTATGTTGGATGATGAGGTTTTTCATCTAAAGAATCTAAATATTTTTGTGTACCAGGGGTACTTGAATTTTAACACAACTGTTTCTGTCAAATTTATCTAACTGATAGGCATTTCAATATGTAAAGGCTGCAAAAGCATGTGAATGGTGTTTGGAAGCTGAAAATGTGATGAGGTGGCAAAATAGGAAAATGCTACAAAGTTTGAAGTTGGAAAGCTTCTTGAACATTTACAACTGTTTTCTAACAGGACTGCATCTTAAACAAAACAAAAATCTACCAAGACCATGAAATGGACAGAAGGGAAAAAAAAAAAACCATCCATCAGTGTAACTATCCTTGAGTTGACTAGATCTAAAACTTTTGTAATTTAACAAAACTGGCTAAATTTCCAAAGAATCATGCAAATTATAAAAAAAAAAAACCCAGCCATGATTGATAAGTTGATTTTCTACCTGCATAATTCATCATAATGCAATGAAAACAAGATCGCTGGAAACTGACTTGCTGTATTGTACTAGGAATGAATCTGGCTTGTGTTACCTTGGATTGTTACCTTGGAAACCTCAAGAAGCTCTGTGTAATATAACGAAGCAGATCTCTTTCACATATACATCATCTGAGATGGACAATTTCATTAAAACATGATATTTTTCCCCATCATCAAACTTGCAATATGTATAAAAAAATTTAGAATTCTAATTTTAGTTCTGTCACCAGTGTACATGATTGGAAAAACAGCAGCAGACTCCTTTCGTATAAAAATCTTTTTTTTACAGATAGGCCCCCTGTTGATATTGAAATCTATTTACAAGATATATAATGACTGATAAATGTATTATCAATTCATTTCCTTTCTTTTCTGACAGCAATATAGAAGAGCTAAGTTTCCTTCAATTGTTGTTCCAGTTGGGACAAAACATTTGATTTCAGAATCATTAGTAATCTTATCCTGTCATATAATATCACTTTCTTGTTCCTTTGTTGTTCCAGGGGCCGTTTTGTAAACCAGCAATGGTCTGCAGTGTTTTTTATTGTATTCCAAGGTTCCAGCAACACTTCATGGCAGTGAGATCTGGGTGTTATCAGGAAATCCTTAGGGTTCAGCCTTCGTTATACTGGGGTACTTCTGCCAGATTCACACCCATTACCTACACATGCAAAAACATTATATTGACAGTCAATTTTATTGAATATGTTGACAATCATAAAATTACTTTTATTTGTGGGGGGTCATTCTTCATGGGTAGCCAAAATTTTCCTGGTTCATAAGGAAGTAATTGTGCTGGTAGCAAATTTGGGATAATTTTAATAAATGATAAACAAATGCTTGTATAATTTTTCGTGGGGATGTAAATTTGTGGGCAAGGATTACCCGCGAAAGCAACAATGATGATTTCACAGTAGTTAGCCTCAATGCACTGAAAGTTTAAGCAAACATAAAAATTACTTCCATAGTCCTACATGCAATACATGGAGAAGAGGTACATGTACAATAAATTAAAAATTTGAAAAAGAATTTCTTTGGGCAAGATGAATTAATGCCTACAATTTTTAAAGAAAACTGAAGAACAACTACATTCTCTCATTCTACTTTTATACTAGAACCTCATAAAACACTGTAAACTAACTTTTATGTGCCACAATATTTATGGTTTTATTTCATAGAAACTTAATTTTCAAGACTGTGCCTATGTATACAGGTATATCCTTTTCCACTAAAGGACAACGTTATGGCCAGAAATGAAGACAAAAATTCTAGGGAACCTAGAGAACTTTCCTCACACCATATATAAGTTGGTTTAAGTAAACAGCACAATCACTGTTCTGATGTGTTGGATCTCTGGCCCTGTACTTACCCACACGCTCAGCAGGTCCCCAGATTCTGACTGTGCCATCATCAGAAGCGCTGGCCAGCATGCCCGGAAGCTTGGGGTTCCAGTGAACACAGTTAACCGTCCGAGCGTGTCCTTCCAGGACCACTATCGGTTCTTCTTTCCTCAAGTGCCACAAGTATACTTTGTGATCTACATGGTACAAAAATATGATAGGAAAGACCAACCAATGACACACCAAAGGGTAGATAAAAACAAAATGAATGATTATTACAAACAATGCAAAAAGATGCCATATTCTCTCCATGGTAGTAACAGTAATTAACTATTTCAGGTTACAATTTATCAATCAATATTTTACCTTCACTTCCACTGGCAATGAAATCTTGATTAAGACCTCCAAAACATGAATGTATAGTGTAAAACCCCTGGGTGACCCCTTGAAATTTCCTCACTAAGCACTTATCATGTAAGTCCCATAAATGAATTCCCTGAAAAAGAACAATTCAACTTATTTTAATGCATTACATACATGTGTATTTTATAGGACTTTCTTACTAAAAGAATTACAGTGAATTGTCATTGTGATTGTAGTGTTCATGGAATAGAAACTATAATAGGTAAACATACATGTACATGTAAAATGCCATCTCCATTAATTTACACATCAATGACATAAAATTAATCTAAGAGAATTATTTTCAATCATTATGAACATAAAGGAGAGACCTTGTTAATTTGCAATATATCCTACCTGAGTAGCTACATTGAGTAATATTAATTTGCCTGTATCATTTAATGTGAAAGACATGACTGGATGATCCTCCTGTATTCTACAAACAGAAATTCAGAAGCTCAAAACAAAATGCTGGGTCAACAAGCCATATATCTATCAAGAGTACATAACAGAAATCAACGTACACGTTAAAATCTGCGAGTTCATCAAAGTTGTATCCCCTGACCCTATGATGGGTGTCGGCAGCTAGGACGGTTTTCCCATCGTTCTGACAGGCTATACACTGGACGCGGACTCCTTCCCATGAATCCAACACATTGCCATCTAGATCCTAAACAGGCAAACAATACCATTTGGTTAACAACTATATACATAAAGCTTCAAGTAAATTGTAGGGAATATATGACTTTATTTTGTTCTGGTTTTATACTAATAATATACATGCAAGTTCAATGGCATCAATTCTTTGATTTTTTGTTCCTAGATTTAAATAGAAAAGCAAACTGTTTGAATAGAAATGTAAAATCTTATGATAACATTAATTCTTTTCCAAGAATTTCAGAAAAAATCTTTACTTACACATTGATAAAATTGGCCCCTGATTCCCCCTGTGACAAACTTTTTACTGTCCATGTGCCAGGATGCGGTGGTTAGACTGTCCTCAGGGGACTGGCTCATCTTTACCCTCAGATCGCCAGTCTACAATACAGTATTACAGTTGATGGGACCTGTTCAGAGGAGCAGAAGCTCTCTACCGCTTGCTAGAATTTCACATCTCTATCACATACATGTAACTGTTTGCAATAAATAATTTGCCTCTGATCTGCTGAGCTGGCCTGTAAATATTAGCATCTGTTTGCTCCAACTATCTTAATTTTTTTTTTATACAAAAGTGTCACTCTTGATGATCATAAACAAGTATAAAATGAATGTGTGAAATCTATATATATTTATTTATATAACAATGAGAATCAGTACTACTTGTTTAAATACAGAAATTTTAAAAGCCAGAATATTTCACAGATTAAACATACATGTAGATGCAAGTACATACATTGTATTATGTACTTACACAATGATTTAATTGGTTTGACAGAATCATACCTCCACATTCCACAACCAGAGATCAGAACAATCGTCCGGGCCACAGGCAATAATGTGTGTGCCATCTGGGCTCCAGGCAATATAGGACACCCCATAGGCATGGTTCTCAAAAGTCTTCTTAATTCTCAACTCATATGTTGACTGAAACATAAACCTACATGTCTTAAATTCTGTGCTTGTTTTCTTGTAACAAGTTACAATATAGAAGCAGAATACAGCCAAAAATGCTGGAAAGAAATCGTTGCTTCAGAAATGAGTTTTAAATGGTTTTTTTCTTGGAGTTAAAAGTTAGTATCAGACCGTTTAAATTAAAATAACAGATGACTTTAATGGCCTTGAATGACTTACAAAATCAATCTCCCAGATAATGAGGGAGCCGTCTTTTGAGCCGGTCGCTAGTTTGGTGCCATCCGGGGAGAATCGACAGAACCAGACTTCATCACAGTGGTCATTGAGAGTTTGAATGGTGACAGACGGAAACTGGTCTCTGTAATACAGGGATTCATAAAATCTTAGTGTGTCTTATGACAACACTATTAGTGTATGTATCTGATACTATAAAATGATCATAGTCCTCATAAGAACAGTTTCCTCTCAAAAATCATCTATTTCTTTACAGTGGATAATAGGAATATTCACCAAAATGAAGAAAATCTCTATAATTCTTTTTATTTATGTATTTCAATTATTTATACATGTACAAAATTAAATGTAAAAGTACAAGGTAGAACTTTATTGCTTGTAAAGAATATCTAATATCTTTGTGTAAAGTCATGCAAACATATCAACTATCCAACCTGCTACACATGTGATCTATTAGTAGAGAGACTGCGTCCAGATTGCTGTCAAACTTGGTGTTATGGTACGGGCATTTTTCCTTCTGCTGTTCCACCGCCTGATTCAGGAGGGTCAGCAGTCTGCGTGGGGGCAACATCACAGAGGGGGGCAGGAAAGCTGGAATGTGTTAAACAGGTTACTGATCTGACAGGAAATACCTACTATAATCATAGGTTTGAAATATTCTTTCATTGAATAAAACATTACAAAGAGAGAAAGATATTATTTATCAGGTTGATTGACATGAATTTCTTCTTACATTTAAACTATTAACGGTTCTTTGTTTTATAATAGACTACATGAAAGTTTGTCTTAACAGACTGTGAACTGTCTTCACACTACATACTATCTGAGTAAGTCTTACTCTGTAGTTTCTCTATAAGTTTGGTATGAGATCACACTACATACTATCTGAGTAAGTCCTACTCTGTAGTTTCTCTATAGGTTTGGTATGAGATCACACTACATACTATCTGAGTAAGTCTTACTCTGTAGTTTCTCTATAAGTTTGGTATGAGATCACACTATATACAATCTGAGTAAGTCCTACTCTGTAGTTTCTCTATAAGTTTGGTTTGAGATCATACTACATACTATCTGAGTAAGTCCTACTCTGTAGTTTCTCTATAAGTTTGGTTTGAGATCACACTACATACTATCTGAGTAAGTCTTTCTCTGTAGTTTCTCTATAAGTTTGGTATGAGATCATACTACATACTATCTGAGTAAGTCTTACTCTGTAGTTTCTCTATAAGTTTGGTACGAGATTCCACGCCTTTCCCTGCCCACTCTGCTGTCTCACGTAAGTCCTGACCGCTACAGCACATCATGAACCTATAACAAAGCGTCAAGTATTCTAAAATTTGCAATTCAAATATCTCTAATTCCGGTATGAAAAAACAACAACAGGGTGCAAAACCTTTAACTTTCCAATTTATCATATATTTAATTCATAAATCTTTCCAAAGAAATCCTACATACCCGGTATATCACTGCAGATTATTTCAGCTTCAAATACATGTATATGTACATTGTATGTAAAATCATTCATATCATTTCAAAACTTACGTGCTCAGCTGATGAACCCGTTCAGTGTTAAACTTCAGTGGAGTAAGTTCATATCGCAGACAATGCAAGGCATCAATTTCTCTGCCATCTTCAAGCAGTTCCAAATACTTCTGTTCCAGGATCAAAAATCGCATTTTCTAAGAGAGAGAGAAAAGTCAGAGAAATAAAACATATGATCGTGAGAGCAAGGAGATATTGAAGTGTAAATAGATGATATGAATCAATAGGAAAGTCTAAACTTACCAGAGTTCCTTGTGAACATTCTATCAAGCCTTTCAACTCTTCCAAGTCTTGTTCAGCCTGAAAATATGGTAATTTTTCAAGTATATGTAAATGCATGTCATCAACTGGATTTTGTGCATGTTTGAAAGTTACTGATCTAATAAAATCTTACATGT